>NC_090751.1:87741414-87753914 GCF_036898095.1 Palaemon carinicauda
ATATATATATATATATATATATATATATATATATATATGTATATATATATATATATATATATATATATATAAATATTTACTGTATATATATATATGTGTATAAATATTATCTCTCTCTCTCTCTCTCTCTCTCTCTCTCTCTCTCTCTCTCTCTCTCTCTCTCTCTCTCTATATATATATATATATATATATATATATACATATATATATATGTATATATATATATTAATATGTGTATATATATATTTATATGTATATATATACTGTATATATATATATATATATATATATATATATACATATATATATATATACATATATATATATATATATATATATATATATACATATATATATATACATATATCCGTGAGTATATATAATATAATTCATAGCTTAATATTAACAACCGTTCAAGCATCGTTACAGATTCCTTGTGTCAGTGGAGGTTAACGGAGTTGGGGGGTTGGGGCTGTGTGGGGAGGTTTCAATCATGTACTGAACACATGGCGAGTCATATTGAGCATTTGAATTTCTCCATTGAAGAGAATACTGTTGACTTAACGTGCGAATTAATTGCTGCAATCAAGTCTCTCTATTAACGCAGTAGTCGTTTGCAGTGATGATTTAATTCATTACTATTTGCAGATGTTATTAATTTTTATTGATGGCCTGTTTCTTTTTTTTCTCTCAATCCACGACTGTCACTAGTGAAGCACTAATTGCTTTGCAATTAAGGTTGTGGTGGCCCATGTGGTAACATCTCTGACTGCTGAACGCTAGTCTTGCTCAAACTTGTTAGTTTCTTTGGTCTCTGCAACCTCAGCATCCTTGTGAGCTAAGAATGGGCGCTTGTGGGAGCCTATATATCTATATGCTGAGTCAGCAGCAGCCATTGCCTGGCCCTCTTTGGTCCTAGCTTGGGTGGAGAGGAGGCTTGGGTGCTGATCATATGTATATATGGTCAGTCTCTAGAGCACTGTTCTTCTTGATAGGGCAATGCCACTCTCCCTTGCCTCTGCCATTCATGAGCGACCTTCAATTGCATACACGCGTTGGTGTAGGCGCTCACATTGCTGCATGTATTCTTATCAAAATCATTCATATTTGGAAGCAGTTTTGTTTGGTTCAAGCAAAACTAACCACGAGCAAGTCTTGTTTTTTGCTCTTCCTTAGATACAGCTACCGAGGTTCAATCCAGCCCCAGGGTCATAAACATTTTACTACCATGGCTACAGTACCCAGATGACCAAACTTGATTCAAACTTCACCCTTGACACACAAATATGTTACATCGTAACTTTCTTCTTTACTGGCATATTGGGAGAGATTTTATACTCCTACTATGGTTTGGTTTAAGAAACTAGACATTGGTTTCGTTAGTTACTCAAGCAGCTATTTTCACGTTTCTGTATTGGTGTTGTGTTTAAAAAATATTGATCTTCTAAATCCAATCAAATAAACTCTTAATCCGTTATGATTTACATGCATAATTGAATTGGAGTTTCTTGAGAAGCAGGAGCATGAACTGGAAAGGATTGATCTGACAGCAATATGCATATCAACTGATGCAGTTGCGCCAGAAGACGCCTGGTCTACGTCTTAGGCCAGCTTAGCTGTTCAAGTTCCCCTCGTTAGAGCATAATTACAATCCCTTTGCTGAAGGCTGAATCATGTTCTACCCGAAGGCTTTCTGTGTACCTAATCTTCTAGGTTTAGTTATATAGAATTTGTAATCTTGTGTAATTAGGGATGGCATTTAATGTACTTTAGTATTTCATATTCAATTCTCTCGTCTACTTCTGCGTTCTTTGTAGGTTTTTAGGAATTTCAAAAGTGCAGAAAGAGTAATTTTTCTTTTCATTAATGTATTCAACTAAAAGTAGATGCATTCTCTAACTTCGTCCTTTCGTCCGAGTGAAAATATTGAAGTTGAAGTGATGATACATTTTGCAACACACAAACGTTTATATATACTGTATATATATATATATATATATATATATATATATATATATATATATATATATATATATATATATATATATATATTTATATACTATATATATATATATTTATATACTATATATATATATGTATATATATATATATATATATATATATATATTTATATACTATATATATATGTATATATATATATATATATATATATATATATATATATATATATATATATATATATATATTTATATATACTATATATATATATATATATATATATATATATATATATATATATTGTGTATGTGTGTACTGAGAGTGCGATATGGTATTAAGAATCGAAACTATCTTCAATTAAAGAAATGATTTAGTAGCGCATCTATTATCTCTTGTTAATAGGCAAATCTTTTCACATAAAGCATATTAACATTAAATATTTGAAAACAAATAAATCATCAACTTGAGAACGTTTTATTTCTATTTGAATTTAGGGCTGAAGAATAAGCACTTCAGGAACAGAAAGATATATATATATATATATATATATATATATATATATATATATATATATATATATATATATATATATAGACTACCATCATAGAATCACAAAAGATTTGAGAGCAAATGAAACTAAATGATATTTGTTAAATATTAAAAAAAAAATAATTCCATAGAATTTTCAATTGTTAAGACTGGTATACTTTACGTATTTTGAACTTAAGGAACCCCCTAAAAATGACATAGAGAATTAAGTAGCCTCAAGACCAAAATCTTTTTTTTTTAGAAATAGTTGCTGAAAAATCACTAAAAGAGTCTTGGTTGTCATGGCAACAGCACCAATATCGATTTAGGATATATACGATTAAAGATAAAGTATAATAGTACTCGTCAGCGGAACTGTCTGTTGAGTGATATGTTGCCTTTAAGGTCGACCAAGGTCAGTAATTATTACCTCCGTCGAGGGGGTTATGTTTTCGAGTCGTTTTATTTATTTGTGTGTCTGTGTCTGTGGACAGAATTACGTGAAAACTAATCGAGGGATTTTGACAAAATTTTCACGGCAGATAGATCTTAGGTCATGGACAAGTCCATTTAATTTTGGAGATGATCCGGATCTGGAATTGCATTTTTCACAATTTTAAAGATTACGTCAAAGCAAATTGTCGGATTTTGACGAAATTTTCACCCGCAGATAGATTTTAGGCCATGGATGACACCATTAACTTCTGGAGATGATCCGGTACCGGATCCGGATTCTAGATCCGGATTTGCATTTTTCACAATTTTAAAGATTACTTCAAAACAAATTAACGCATTGGATTTTCACCCATTTTTTTTTACAATGGATGGATATTATGCATCGGAAGAAGTCATGAAATTTTGGAGGTTATACGGATCAAGATCACGATTCTGGATAAACATTGATCTTTTCATCATCTACTATACAGCCATCACATGAAAAGTGGTGGGTGATGTCTGTAGACTATAGGTAAATGATGATGAAAAAGAAAGTATTGCCATATATAACATAAAATGTGTAAGTACCTTTAATGTTAATAAAAATAACACCATCAGCTTCAACAGTAACAAGTGGACTTCTTAGAATTCTTCCTGCAATTCTGAAAATATCACGCGGCACATATTTTTACGTATATTCTAAGTACTATCGAAGGAGGGTACTGAAGATTAATTGGATGCCCCTAAAATTCAACTAGAGGCAATATGATATAACTTTCGTTCGCTTCAGCAAAGTATAAACGGTATTTAGTCTTTTTTTATGGATACAAAAAGGAAATTTCAATGACAAAGGTGATTTTGGTTTTTACCGCCGCCAACGAAGTTGGATGGAGGTTATGTTTTAATCTCTGTGTTTATGTGTTTGTGTTTGTGAACAGCTTTCTCGCCACAGTTTTCATCGTAGAATTGTGAAACTGGCAGGGATTAAGTATTATGTAAAAAGCTCGTATTGGCTAAATTTTGGAAGGTCACGGTCAAGCAAAATGTCCAATTCACGTAATCAGCCATATGTTTGGACATCATTGTCACAGAGACTTCAAACTTCGTTCATATTTGAGTGTATAAAAATCCACGCCAATTAATACATGTTAAGGTTAAAGGTCAAGGTCAAGGATGACAAAAGGTGAAGAAATATGCTGCCGCAGCTGAAGTTTGCGCTCTATCTAGATTACTTTTTTCTCTAGTGGCAGAGTTATTGAAGGGGAAATTTTTGAGGAGGTAACCAAGACCCATACGTACACTGAAAACTTTTGTATAACTTAACAGAGTGGGATACTATGAAGAATATCAGAAATGTAACTTGAAAAGGAGTCAGTTGATGTGATAACAATCAAAAGAAAGTCGGTGTTTTAGATTATGTGATAATGATAATACTGGATACGAATGAGAATTATAAACGTAAGCTCCTCTCTCTCTCTCTCTCTCTCTCTCTCTCTCTCTCTCTCTCTCTCTCTCTCTCTCTCTCTCTCTCTCACATTATCACTGTTACATTAGTTAGCTGTTAAATTGAACTCAAAGACCGTTAAATGCGATTAGTGTGCCGTAATAACGACGAGCGCATTTGCAACTTTAATTACAAACCACAGACCAATTTTGCTGCTTCTGCTGTTTCGTCGTTTATTCCCTCAATTTGAGTCTTTTCGAAATTTATTTATTACATCACTCTTTCTTTTGATATTTTTATTGCTTTGCTTTTTCTCAATGTCTGTTGAAAGGTACCATACATTGATCATTGTTGAAAGGGTCCGTACCTCTCATTGTTATTCGTTGGATATAATGTGCCAATTGCAGGTCTTTGGTTCCCGGTGACCCATCCGAGTAATATGCAGATGAAATGGTGCTCAAGTTTATTTTTTTCTATAATAAAGTCAAAAGAAACTTTTGACTGTTTTATTGGATTTTTTTTCCATGTAATGAGTATTTCAATCTGGTTTTTATGATTTATTGACATGTCTGAGGCCTTTGTTCTGCAGTGGGCTAGTAACGGCTGATTTTATATATATATATATATATATATATATATATATATATATATATATACATATATATACATATATATATATGTATATATATACATACATATATATATATATATATATATATATATATATAAAATCATCAGCCGTTACTAGTCCACTGCTGAACAAAGACATTAGACATGTCCTTCCACTTGCGGCTATTTATGGTCTTTCTGTGCCAGTACACGCCCGTGAACTTCCTTAGTTCGTCGATCCATCGTCTTCTCTTCCTTCCCCTGTTTCTTTTATAGTCTCTAGGGACCCATTCTGTTATTCTTAATGTCCCATCTATTGTCTGTCATTCTCATTATAAATCCCGCCGATGTCCATCTCTTTTTCTTACATGCTAGAATATCCTCTACTTTAGTTTGGTCGCGTATCCCTGTTGCTTTTTTCTGTCTATTAGTGTTATTCCTGTCAAAGAACTACGGAAATAATATATATATATATATATATATATATATATATATATATATATATGTATATATATATATATATATATAACATATATGTGTATATATATATATATATATATATATATATATATATATATATATATATATATACATATATATACATTATATATATATATATATATATATATACATTATATATATATATATATATATATATATATATATATATATGTATATATATATATATATATATATATATATGTATATATATATATATATATATATATATATACTGTATATATACACATATATATACTGTATATATAGACACTTGATCTAGATCGTTATAATTCTTTACCCGGTAAACCAGAGTAATTGGATGTGAAGGATATAACACTGAAAAATTTCCATTGTTTGGATCATAAAATTCAGCTTGTTTTTGGGATTGAACTGACATATAGCAAAATTATGCCATGGTCATAATAAGACATAATAAACTGTAGTGAAGGAGTGTGTGGGTAAGGGACACCTTAAAAGGGGCATTGTTGAATGCTACGATATAATTTATGAGAATGATATTTGAATAAAAGATTTCTTATATATAGAAAAAATATTTTTGATTCATGAGAGACGTAAATATGAATGTCTTGAAAGGGTATTGTGTGTGCAGGAATTAGAAAGTAAAGGAGCTAAAAGGTGTAGTGCCTGAGAGGGGTAACACTTGTAGCGTTAGGGAATTATTTTTGAAAGAGTCATAACCACTGTGTGGCTGGGTTTGGTGCACATGAGAGGTTGGTTGTGCTAGAAGACATGCATGCAAAGGTAGGTATTCAAGAAAAAAAAAGAGATGGATTTTTTGGTATGTATGGATTTCTTGGAGTGTATAAGAATAAAGAGAGTCTTGTACAGATATGTTTGGAAAGAGGCTTAATTGTGAGAAATAATGATTTCCAAAGAAGAATACAAACAACGTCTACATGTGAAAACGAAAATGGAAAGTTAATGAGTATTCTAGTTTCTGTGTTAATACAGAATAAATCATTAGTTTATTATGTAACACTTATATGAGATGTTTGAAAGTAAAATTAACAAGTTGCTGAGGCATACATGGACACAGGAAAAGTGGCATTGGACAATTCAATACAATGGATTTCGTTTCTGGACAATTCGGTACCATAGAATTTGTTACTGTCCGTTTTAGAACCTTGGTATTCATTACTGGTCAATTTGGTACTCTACAATTCATTACAAGACAATTCAGTACAATAGAATCTGTTATTGGACAGCTTGGTACCATGAATGCTTTACTGGACAATTCGGTACCATAGAATTCGTTTTTTACAGTTCAGTATCATAAAATTCATTACTGGACAATTCGATACCTTCGAATTCAGTACGGGACAATTCAATGATAGATTCTTTTTTTTTTTTTTTTTTTTTTTTTTTACTGGACTATTCGGTACCATAGAATTCGTTATTGGAATAGAGTCCATTGTTGGACAATTTAGTACCATAGAATTCATTACTGGACTATTCATTACCATGGAATCCATTACTGGACAATTTGGTACCACAGAGCTCGTTATGGGACTATTCACTGCCAATTTGGTACCACAGAACTCATCACTGGACTAATTAATGCCAATTTGGTACCAAAAAATTAATTACTGGACAATTAAGTACTGTAGAATTCTTTACCGGTTAATTATTGGACAATTCAATGCCATAAAATTCGTTACTGGGCAATTCACTATTGTGGAATTCGTTACTGGACAATATTACACCGTAGAATGCATTATTGGACAATTTGGTAGCAAAACAGATGAAAGAATGATACAAATTATTTTTTAGACTACTATATCATTGAAACGTAACCTACAAATAATTTTTAAATACTTCATTTTTTTATGGTCATGGATAAAGAAACTGGATGTAAGGGTTTCATGTAATTACCAGAATAGAAATATGATGGATTGAATATTAAAGAAAAAATATCATAATTATCGCCTCTCAAATACTGCAATTTGTATTTGCAGCCGCATAATTTTGTAACTAGTGTACGTTGATCTTATTTTACTCCCTATATTTATTCACTTAAATTCGTTCCTTTCCTTGGCGTAATTTCTGTAATCTTGACTCTGTCATCTTTTAAAATCTTCGGGATTCGTGTTCAAGATGGGAATACCCTGGTGATATCGTAAAGTCAAATTTATATTGAGCAATTGGGAACATTAGCGATCAACACGTCTCCCTCGTCTAACATTCTGATTAAGATTTGCAAATTTTACCCTTTCGAGAAATGCATACTCATTTCAAATGTCCTAATTCCCAGAACCAAATTATAATTTGTGTGGAGTTAAGCTATGCATGTACGATTTCCATAACGCCAATATTCTTTTGAACTATTGATATTTTATTGGTGCTTATAGTTAAATGAAGGTTTGTTTTCAACGATTTTCTTATTTAGCTTTTCGAAATGTAAAAGTTGCAGTAATCGTATAATGGTAAGAAAAGTTGAAAAGATGAATCTAAGTGTTTGGAGGCCATGTGGAAAGAATGGATGAATATAGATTATTGGAAAAATAATGTCTGTTTCTGAATCACTAGGAGATAGAAGATAGCGGACTTATATAGATTAAATAGAATGTGTAAAAGATGAATCTGAAAGGAAGGAAAGGCCATGCTTGCGTGCATGTGTATATTTGATGCACTTCGTAGGAACCTTTCATATAGATTCATAAAGCAGCTAACATTTTTAGAGTTTCACTGCTTTCGCAAATAAGCAGTCAATGAAGGATTTGTGTTCCTATCTGGAACCATCTTATGGTAGGAAAAATAGCACAATGTTGAAAAAGATCTACATATTTCAAAAGACACTTACATAAACACTTTACCTGACTTATTAAAGTATGTGAAATCATAAGGGAGTTATATAAAAGCAGGGAATCCTTTGCACGCGAATCTGAAGTGACTGCTTGCACTAACTGCAGGCCTGTTTAAACATTCTCTTTGAAGTAGTCTAGCATGTTGACACACCAGCGGCCAGAATGAGGAAATTATATGTACATCTCTGTTTTTGCTCTGAATTAGAGTCTTCCTGCTACGTTTAAAAGATGGCACATGTAATTGGTAATATTTTTTTTCGTGATTAAAAGGCATAACTGCTTTTTCTCTTCTTTTCATTGTATTAAATGAGATGGTTGAAATTTGATTTAAAAGAATATTTTTTTTAGGTTATTATAAAGGTACTGATTAATTTCACCAGATACATAAGCATATAAAATTACCATTTTTGTATTTGTCTTTCATGTTTTTACATATTTTCTTCATACCTTGCTTACCACTATAAGCATTTTCCAACCCTACTACGAAAATGCTTCTTCATTTATTTCTCACGTGGATTCAAGATATGTAGTGATAGCTTATACAAAAAAAAAAAGTGAAAAATAGATGAATTTAGACGTTGAAGTTTGTATCTACAGTCTGAGTACGGCAAGATATGTGTTAGGAGGGCAGTGTGTGTAGCTGTGTTTGAGGGACTAGGGGGGAAGTTGTACGAGGCAAATGTTTCATCCATGATTTATCAATTGAATAGTGAATGTAAATATGATCGTTGGGTTATTTTTGCTCTTTTTCTAGTACGGTTAAAAGCATAATATTGAAGAAGAAATATGTATACGAGCATATTTCACACCACGACAACGTTTAAACGCTGTTGAAGCGTTCTGGTGTGAATGAAACTATTTCTTACCATTCCCTTATCGTACTTCTACCTGACAAACTTAAACCCAGGGATTTGACAAGTTGCCTCCTTCGATTTCTAGCGTGAATGGGAGGGCGATGGTCTTAATTCTACGGCCTAAAATTGCCAATTTTCATCCCCACATCGTCGGGGATTTGAGTAGCTTCCGAATATGTTAGAAGATTGCAACACACTTTTTCAATTTGCTCTTGTACGAGTCACGGCGGAAATTACACACACACACACACACACACACATATATATATATATATATGTATATATATATATATGTATATATATATATATATATATGTATATATATACATACATACATATGTATATATATATATATATATATACATATGTATTATATATATATATATATATATATATATATATTTATATATATATATACATATATATTATATGTATATATTTATATATATATAGACAGTATATATATATATATATATATATATATATATATATATATATATAGAGAGAGAGAGAGAGAGAGAGAGAGAGAGAGAGAGAGAGAGAGAGAGAGATTTTAGGCACCTGTGTCTTTCATAATTTTCAACTGTTAATCCAAGAAATAGATTCTAATAACTAAATCATTTCCGGATCACATTCCTAAGTGGAAATTAATTTATGGTAAGTAAGTATTCGAACATATAGCTTAGAGTTCAAATAAAGCAGATAGCTGATTTAACGTCTTAGACCATTACAAAAATGGTAAAATAACACGAGTAATAGTAATAAAAGTAATGATAATGAAAATTTAAATTATTACACAGACTTTGTTTTACATATTGAATTAAATCTGAAATCAACCTATATCCACCACGATAAACAATTGGTATGTATGTAACACGTGGATGTTAATGGTAGTTTTGCTGCTAACACATAATTCTACGAAAGACAAACCTGAATTTTACAGCAATATGTGAAGCAGTCTGACCCAACTCCTATATCTCTTATTAGGTAAATTGTCTAAGTCAGCTGTCAGATTTATGTCGGCTCTGAAACATGGGTCCGAATTCTGGCCAGGTAAAAGTACTCAAAAAGAATTTCCCCTCGAGTTTCATCCCGAGGCAGAGTGAATTCGATAATAAACGCTATTTGTGGCTTAATAGTTGGTATATACCATCATCAGCCGTAGCTGATCCACTGCAGGAGAAATGTATCAGACGAGAACTTCGACTCCCGTCTGTTTATGGTCTCTCTAAGCCAGTGTATACCCACAAATCCTCTTAGCTCGTTAATCCATCGTCTTCTCTTTCTTCCTTCTCTTCGTTTGCAATCGCTAGGGATCCTTTTTATTATTTGATATCCATCTGCCATTCTCATTATATGTCCTGCCCATGTCCATTTCTTTTTTTATTATATGTTAAAAATTCTGTCTCTTAGTGTTATTCCCATCATTATTTTTTCTATTACTCTGTGAGTTGTAACTATGTTCTAAGGTTTTCTGATGCATGAGTCAATAATGATAGGACCATCTGATTAAAAACATTTCTTCTTAGAGAAATGGATAATTTACTTTTCATAACCTCATTTTGTTTACCAAAAGCTCTCCATCCCATACTTATCCTTCTTTTGATTTCGGTCTCATGTCCTACATTTTTCTTATCGCTATTCAAATCTTCTATCATCTTTTGCAGTTTCTCCCATGATTCACTAAGTAGAACTATATCATCTGCAAATCTTAATTTGTTAAGGTATTCCCCATTAATGTTCATTGATTCCCAATCTAAATTCTCAAAAACGTCTAGGCATGCTGTGAATAATTTGGGAGAGATGGGGTATTCCTGTCAATCAGAATGTTTTCATTATCGTTGTAGTTTTAGGATTCTTGTACTTTCTATATAGATATCGTCAAGTATTCTAACACAAGATTCATCTATTCTTTGCCTTTGAAGGACTTTCATTACTGCTGAACTTTTGACAGAATCGAAAGCTTTCTCATAGTCTCTATATGTCATACATAGTGGTTTTGTTATACTCTGTCGATTTTTCCATGAGCCGGTTAATTACATCGATATTGTCACTAGTTGAATACTCACTTCCAGAGCCTTTCTATCCTCTTGGTTGATTAAAAGTTTAGCTATTTTATTATTCGGCCTAATATGATCTTAGTAAAGGTTTTATATATATTACGGAGAGTAAACTTATTGGGCGGTAGTTTTTCAGATCTTCTGGGTCTCACCTTTTGTAAATAAGTATAATGATAAAGTTTTTTTCTTTTCCAAGCTGTAGGTATAGAGCATTCTTTCAGACATTTTATGTAAAGTTCAGCAAGTTTTACTTCTATGAAATCTTCTCCTATTATTATATCAATTGTTAGGCCATCTTCTGCTGCTTTGGCTCTTTTCATGCTTATGAATGCTTTCTTAACTTCTCTTAGTTACTTTCGGTACTGGCTTAGGTGTTTCATTATTTCTATTGATAAAGTTATTTCTTATATCACTATTGAATAGCATTACATATAAATCCTCTGCAGTTGTATCACTCCATATATTTTGTTGATAACATTTTCATTTTCATCCTTTAAAGCAGATATCTGTTGGCGCACTATTCCAAGTCTTCTTACATCAACTTGATGCTCTTCCTTTCTTTTGCGTTTCCTCAATTTTGAGCTGATTGGTTTTACGAATGTCTCAGGTTTTCAGCTTGTTTACTGTTTCGGATAGATTTGCTAATTGTATTTCATATGTTATATTTTATCACCGTTTTTTATGTGATTTATATATATACATATATACATATATATATATATATATATATATATATATATATATCTATATATATTTATGTATATATATATATATATGTATATGTATATAAATTATATATATATATATATATATATATATATATATATATATATATATATACATATGAGTGTGTGTAATATTTTGTATTTTGCGTACGTAATATTTTTTCGTTTTGTCATTTTCTCATTGGTTGTTCATAATCATTTGAAGAACGCAATATAATGAAATATTAATGTCTTCCATTTATGTGAGCGTTTCCAATGAAGATTCAATCATAAGCAGAGACAAAAAGCAATTTATGTGCTATTTGGTGACCATCACTAACCATGAATTTGGATATTGTGTGGAGAAAGGAGAAAAGCGGTGGTGGGACAGAAAGGTGCAAGAGTCAGTTGAAAGAAAACTGAAGGCATTTCAGGACTGGAAATTAAGGCATTTGCAGGGTGCAGAGCAGAGGAACAGTACAGAGAGGAGGGAAAATATTCTCAACAGGAAAGTATTTATAACTTTTGGAAGAGCGGTAGAGCTATTGCATGAAAGGATAGGAACAAGGGAAGGAAAAAGA
>NC_090751.1:87763914-87771414 GCF_036898095.1 Palaemon carinicauda
ATATAGATAGATAGATAGATAGATAGATAGATAGATAGATAGATAGATAGAGTGTGTCTTACAATATATTTTCAAGAATATCAGGTAGTGATTATCAGGTAGTGATCGAAAAACGCACATTATTTGTGAAGACTTTTACAGTTTATTAATGAAAATATTCGACTTTTACAGTTTATTAATGAAAATATTCGATACGATATTATTATTATTATTATTATTATTACTACTACTACTACTACTACTACTACTACTACTACTAGCTAAGCTACAACCCTAGTTGGAAAAGCAAGATGCTATAAGGCCAAAGGCTCCAACAGGGAAAAATAGCCCAGCGAGGAAAGGAAATAAGGAAATAAATAAACCATATGAGAAGTTATGAGCAATTGAAATAAGATATTCTAAAAACACTAACAACATTAAAATAGATATTTCACATATGAACCATAAGATATAAAGTAAACGTAAGATTTGAAAATAAAATATTTATGTAAACCTGGGCAAAGAGTTTTCTCTAATCTTTCAATCCGAAATCAACGGAACAACTTAAAAGCAATTGGATAATGCGTCTGCTAATGACAGTCGAAATAACCCATCATATTATTGTATTGAGAACGGTCTTAATCTCAATTACACAGTGAAATTGTTTCTTTGTATGCTTGTCAAATTCAGTTTCACTCATCAGAACACATTTGGGATCCGTATTTCGCAGGTGCTTGTACTTGTTTGGTTCCTACATCAGTGATCAAGTATTCAGTAGGCACACGCGGTTAACGAACTCATTTATTATTTAATCAAACTTTACTGCTATAGATATCTATATATGTTATGGACCGATTTAAGAGTTATTCGGATACGTATACAATATGTATAAATAGGTGTTCATCTATTTCCCTTATCTATTTATCTATCTGTATATATCCATTATATATATATATGCATATATATATATATATATATGTGTGTGTGTGTGTGTGTGTGTGTAGATATATATATATATATATATATGTATACATATATTATATAAATCTTAACCGATATATATATATATATATATATATCGATATATATAGATATATATATACATATATAATTATATATATATGTATATATATAAATATATATGTATATATATATATATATATATATGTGTGTGTGTGTGTGTGTGTGTTTGTGTGTGTGTGTGTGTGACTTGTGAGAGTGCTTGTGTACGTTTAAATCTACGGTGGTGTTTTTGAAAAAAAAAAAAAAACAAAAAAAAAAACGGCAGGGCATATGAACAACTGCAAAGGACAAGGGAATTCTGGAGATCATTACTCGGTTAATGACAGGAACAAGAAAAAGGTCGGACGAAAACATGCGGAAATGCTGAATGATTTTTCGAAAGTCGTGTAAGATTATCCAAATGGACTCGTGGAGAAAATTGCAGGAGGGGGAATAGATGGGGAGAAAGATGAAAGAAGAAAGGAAAAGGCAATATGGAAAGCGGATTTCAAACGGATATGGACAGAGAAACAAGGGAAATATGAAGAATATTGAAGAAGTGTATATTAGTTGAAACTCATTTCCTCGCAAGCTGCAGGATTGCAACAATAATGTAATGTGGATGCTTATATGACTAGAGTTTTATTCTTAACTTGAACTCACATATGTATACACTTGTCTAGATATAACGTGTATATTTTACATATATACATGTATCGATATCTATATCTGCCTATTTTATATATATATATATATATATATATGTATATATATATATATATATATATATACATGTATGTGTATGGAGAGAGAGAGAGAGAGAGAGAGAGAGAGAGAGAGAGAGTTTGACATAAAAATTCCTACCTTTGATAAAATCCACGGCTTGCTCTAGCCCATACGTATCCTTGTCGCAGTCGTCGAGGATATGTGCTCCAATTTTGACACCTGGAATGAAGTCCACCTGGTCGTTGATGAAATCCAGGGTATAGAGCATGGCCTCCAGTGCCTGGACCCCTCCTTGGGGCATAATGGGCCCGCACACCTCGTCGTGGCCCCTCTCGTGCACCATCATGAGTCCCCCCAAAAGAATGTCCCCTTCCATCACCACCACCTTTTTGGCCGGCCTCGTCCGATTCACTTGAGAGAGATCGTTGCTCTCCTCCGTGAGGCGTTTAGTTCTGAGAAAGTCACTCGCGGCTGTAAGGTCCATCTGGGTGTCAAGATGGGCGTGAAACCCGGAGGAAGTAACGACGGACGATAGGGAGGGGTTGACTCCTCGAAGGAGGGTCGTCGCCAGCAGGCAAACGAAGGAGGTCGCTGTCAGGAGGCATTTCGGAGGATCCCCCACCAGCATGATAGTTTACCGGTCTCACCCACTGGAGGGAGGAAGGACGCACATCAGTTGTCACTCAGGTTTATAGTGACAGGAAAGGGTCTGCTTTTACTTCTCTTTCCTTTTATTCACTGCCAAATTAAGCCATGGTAATGTCTTTCATCGTAAGAACGTTAATCAGGAAACATGATTGTAGCTATCTGCACACACGGAGGATGAGGCACACATCCATCCTGAGTGTTGTTGATCGAAACTAATTGGTTCAGCTTTTCGAATCACATCAAGTATTTCTAGTGCGATTTCTTTCCTAGGTTCTGGGGGAATTCTTTCATAACTTCATCAGTGAAGGTCACCTGTAAAAGAGAAAATATATGATTATATTTTGCATACAAAAGATTTCATTAATCAAGAATATAGTTATTCAATAATGGTGTTGCAGGTTGTCTTTCTGTAAAGTATGTTAAAAAAAACAGCGCATATATATATATATATATATATATGTATGTATGTATCTACATTTGTATATAGTGCATATGTGTGTATATATCATTTTAAATCTATACTTTTTTATAGAATTGCTTCATGAACAGAATCTGAAAGTTTAAACTTCCTGCAATCGTCTCCCAAATTGGTCGTAAAAGTAAGAGAGAGAGAGAGAGAGAGAGAGAGAGAGAGAGAGAGAGAGAGAGAGAGAGAGTAAAATCCCTCGGGGAAAGTTTTGACGGCTCCAGAAAATGTTTAAGGAAAAAGGGTGTTTTTTAAAGAAGAGGAAAATATGGGAAGAATGTGAGGTAGTTATATAAACAAAGTTTTGAAAATCAGTAATTAAAAGATCAAGGAGAATGATGAGTGAATTGGAGATTAATAGCGATAATAAGAACGACGGTAGTTGTATTTTGATTATTCATCATCATCTCCTTCGCCTATTAACGCAAAGGGCCTCGATTAGATTTCACCAGTCGCCTCTATCTTGAGGTATTAATTCAATACTTCTCCACTCAACATCATTTACTTCACGCTTCATAGTCCTTAGCCATGTAGGCCTGGGTCTTCCAACTCTTCTCGTGCCTTGTGGAGCCCAGCTAACGTTTGGTGAACTAATCTCTCTTGGTGAGTGCGAAGAGCGTGCCCAAACCATCTCCATGTACTACTCATCATGATCTCATCCACATATGGCACTCGATTAATCTCTCTTATAGTTTCATTTCTAATCCTGTCCTGCCATTTAACTTCCTATATCCTTCTGAGGCCTTTGTTCTCAAATCTACTAAATCTGTTGGTTATTGTGATAATGATAAATTTGCTATAAAATCCTGAGTTTAATATCATTAAAAAATAAGATGAGCGTCAATGACTGTTGAAAATTGCAAATCTCCGCCAAGACTGACAGGTGGTATTAACAAGGAACACATCATGTGTGGAGGTAGGCTTCAGCCCTTTATCGTAGTCTTGCCCCCATCCAATCGAATTTTTTCCACTCTAAAATCTTTCAGAATTAATATCAATTGTTGATCAAAAAACCATTATTACAGAAATAAAAATAATAGAAAAATTTAGTTTGATCAAAGGTGAAAATTATGTATCAACAGCAGATACATCAATGTAATTAGAGTAAAATTATGACAATTATACTGTTAATGATAATCTTCAAAAAATAATAATGATAATAAATAGGACAAATCATTGAGAGTAAGAAATAAAAGCATTTGAGCTATCCTAACATTTTCCATTCTTCATTTAGTTCTACTTTTCTTTCACAACGTTCTATTGTAAATTCTTCTTATTGTTGCATGGAGCTTTTCATATTGCTCTGTTCCCTTTATGCTTCGAGAAGCATTTCTTGGGGAATCGAGAGAGAGAGAGAGAGAGAGAGAGAGAGAGAGAGAGAGAAGAGAGAGAGGAGTTTTGTCATATATCGTGTCTGCCTTTTTATTTAGTTTTTGGACATTTTCATATTTACTCATCAGTATCTATCTTTCCAGTTTTAGTTTTTTTATTGCGAATATATCAGACTTTAATTATTAGGAAACATAATTTTTTGTCAGTCTTCTTCGCTGTTTAATGTTTCATATTTCGGTGGGGTTTTTTTTTTTTTTTTTTTGGGGGGGGGGTTGTTTTTGTCGTGCAAAATTTGCATATCTGCATTTAGAGATCAAGATATGATTCAAACCTCCTGATAAAAACATGAGATTTCCTTTACATTATTCTGCCTAGATTATTTTTTTTAAATGAAATTAGTTTTGTCTATCTTTTTCAATATTTTCTTTAATGTGCTTCAATACATAAAAACAATTATAATGGAATGCAAGTATATGTGTGTATACATACACGTACATATAGACATATATAATGTATTATATATACATACATGCATATGCTGTGTGTGCTTTGTGTATGGTTACATATGCATTCACACACAAATGCATACATACATATATATATATATATATATATATGAAGAATATATATATGTATATATATACTTTATATATATAATATATATATATATAATATATATATATATATATATATATATATGTATATATATATGTATATATATATATATATATATATATACATATATATATATATATATATATATGATATGTATAGATTTAATATATTCGTAACTCCCCATCAGCACATATCTAAGCTTTTGGTTCATCCTATTTATACCGCTGTATCTCTTGTTCAAAGAATTGTTTCGCAATTTATGAACATTTTCGGGTATAATGGCAAGCAAAATCAAAGAGATTATTTGACATCTTAAAAAGGGGACCCCTTTCCGATATGGTTTTCATCGTCAGTGTTCTCTGAAAACCTCCACTTCGGTCTCTTTCTCTTGGAGTTCTAAAAGTCGATGTATAATGTGCAAAAGGTTACCATTGTATAATCTGTCAATTACAAAATGACGTCAATATATGCACTATGCCAGTTAATTGAATTATTAGTTTCAGCGTTGTTTGAGACAATAATTATTATTATTACCCAAGGTACAACCCTAGTTAAAAAAGCAGGATGCCATAAGCCCAAGGACTACAACAGGGAAAAATAGCCCAGTTGAAGAAAAAAAAAATAAGCTATAAGAGAACTCTAACCCAAGACAGTGGAAGACCATGGTACAGAGGCTATGGCACTACCCAGGACTATGGTTTGATTTTGGAGTGTCCTCCAAGAAGAGCTGCTGACCATAGCGAAAGAGTCTCTTCTATCCTTACCAAGAGGAAATGGCCACTGAACAGTGTTTTTTTATAAAATTATTTATAACTATTTATAGAATTATTTTCATATAATTGGCCAGTTATATGTATTTTAATATTATCAAATATGCAGTAAGTAATTATTAGATGGTAATAATACTTAGTCGGCCAATCGATGGTGAATTTTATGTTATATAATCAAGTAAATAATTTTTAAATTGTCTTATAATGAACCATTTATTTAAATATGGGTGTCCACTTAATTGTAAAATTATGATATATAACCAGAAAAGTAAATGTGAAATGATATATAATTAGCAATACATTTTAAAATGATATCACCATGTAATTAGCCAAATGATTGTAAATTTATGCCATCACATAATTCGCCAATTGAGTCATTTGTAGTGCTATTGAGTATTTAGTTTTTTCTGGGTTTCTAGCCATTTTGATTTAGTATTAGATGAATAGGAGGTCAGATTAATTTTATCATTAGAGCTGTTCAAGTAGAAGAAAGTTATAAAAACTCTCTTGTATTTAAAACAAAAGTTGAATAAAAAAAAATGCTTCGAAGTATTAGAGATTGCATTGAGATGGATAGAAACCTCCCCGACCACTGTTATAAACAAAAGAAGGAACAGATGGTGACTCCATCAAACATTACTCTTCATAGTAATCTGTCAATTTTTCCCTGTCTCAAATTGCATCTCTTCAGGCTAACACCACAGCTATGTAGAACTCTAAAAAACAACTGTCTTCCACTCTCTTGGATTAGAGTTCTCTTGCTTGAGGGTACACTCGGGCACACTATTCTAGCTTATTTCTCTTCCTCTTGTTTTAATTAAAGTTTTTTTATAGCTTCCATAAGAAATATTTATTCTAATGATGTTACTGTTCTGAAAATATTTTATTTTCCCTTGTTTCCTTTCCTCACTGGGCTATTTTCCCTGTTGGAGCCCCTGGGCTTATAGCATCCTGCTTTTCCAACTAGGGTTGTAGCTTAGTGAGTAATAATAATAATAATAATAATAATAATAATAATAATAATAATAATCGGGAAACAAAAACCCACGGGATAATGACAAAGATCGTGGAAGGCTTATGGCATACAGGCACCTGAATTAATACAATTTGAAAGGTCTTTTTTTTATGGTTTAGAATATGTTCAAATAACCCAACTCAAGTTGGCAAGTTGACAGGTTGTTCCTCGGCTAGATAGAGGCTCATCATGGATCATCTATCAGATTGGACGAATCTTTCTTTATATTTTTTATTGGTATAATAAATAAATCTTCCATATATCCACAGACCTCATAATCAATACCTAGTTTTTTTAGCAGTATCTTCTGATGGGATATTTCAATTTCTCTGGATAAAGAATATTCACTTGGAAGGAAAGACTAAAGTACGGTCATATATCAGTCATATGGAGTGAGAGCAAAGTGTGATGTGGTCTATTTTTTATATTGTTCAAGGGCCACCATAAAGCCCCTGTCTTATTATGCCGTGTCCCATTAGTGACAATAGCAGAGGTCCCCTTTTCTTTGAAATCGAAGACGCCTTTGTAAGAAACAGCTTTCCTTACCTTGAATAATAAATTGAATAAACATATTCCGTAAATATATTCACTTTCATTCAAATTTACTATTTTACCAAATAACTTTAGCTTTGAAAAGCAAGTACACTCAGTACCGGTCATACTGTTTGTATTATGTAATATGAAAAGCATCTAGGGTGGGTAAATCTTTGGCTACCAGCCAAGAGCCACTAGTTTGTTAAATAAAATCTTGAATTTTTCATTGAAGTTCAACTACTACAACCTTCTTGTTCCATTAACATCTTTAAGAATACCAGACTCCTACTGGACTGGAAGAACGAATAATTTCTAACATTACAAATAAAAGACGAATTTTATCTTACGAAAACGAAAAAATTCATATTTAACGGCAGATTAAGGCAGAAAAGAAAGCCATCATGAGCGTTTTA
>NC_090751.1:87776414-87788914 GCF_036898095.1 Palaemon carinicauda
GTACATCTGCTCTTTGTTTTTTGTTTTAATCTTATATAAGGAGTAAGTAGTAGGAGCATGGGAGCTTTGTAATTGAAAGGTCTTTTATATACTTAAAAAATATCTCATTTTATTTACGTATTTCTATAAACGTACAAAACAAAATATGTTTTTGCTTGTTTATTGCATTATAGTTTATTAGCTTCTCAGGAATAGTGTAAAATGAACTCCCTAGCTAGTTTTTTTATATTTTAAATTTTATATAGCTTATTAGTATTTCCATAAAGTATATTCGAAATGTTTTTAAATGTACATCAAAAGATCTTCGAATGATGTTACCTCTAAATTGAGGTTACATTTATATCCCTTTTTATTTGTTCACTTGTCCTTTAAACAATAGCAAAGAAAACCTTATATTATGTAAGCCAACAGAAGGTGAAAAAAAGTACTGTATATGTTAGCGTGATGATTTGAATATCAATTCCGTGCACCTTACCAGAAGTAAATTAATTTGAATACTGAAACAAACAGTGCAATGTCCTAAATACCGATCACATAAACATAAAATCAATGTTCAAGCTCCATCTACACCGAAGCTAGGACCAGGGAGGGTCAGGTAATGGCTGGTGATAACTCTGTAGGTATATCTTTAGATTCCCCAAAACTCTACATCCCTAACTCACTGGGATGGTGAGGTTTTGAGCACAAGTGAAATTTTTTTTCTAGATTAGCAGGGCTCAAACCTTCGACTGCACTAATCGTGAATGAGAGACACTAGTAACTACCTACTAGCTCCATTAGGCAAAAAGGGAAAAAGTGTTGACAAGAGTATTCACGTTCATGTGACACTGAGGTCAATTTGATGTCTGTCGGATAAATATTCCATTATTGCAAAGGAATCCTAATAAATGGTACTTGTAGGTTTACAATATACTCCTAAGTTATATAAGTGGCAGAGGTTAAAAATTTTACCTAAAATCTAACAGGTTACAAGTATATCGTCAGATACCATGACATAGCCGCTTGTGCTGTTGCTAATACATTCAACATTGGCGATATCAACTACCAGTTAAAATTCAGAATTCCCTAACGTAATTTGTCCGCAAAATTAAAATGGAATATTCACTAGTCTTGCAGCCACTGTCATTTAGGAAGAACCGTCCCACAAATATCAAATTCTATTCAAAATTCGCCATGAATAAGAATCCGCGATTGCAAAGAGAAGTTAATTACTTTGCCAATTCGTTACAGTAATGCATCCGTAAAACGCCATGTTAAGTACCATGCATCATTGCCTTAGCTTTTATGATTTGTAATGGTTTTGATTGGGTATATTTGTTTATGTATTGTTTTTTATTTACTTCTTTCTTATTCTTGTTTTTTATATTCAAATCTATGTTTTGTACTTGAAAATTAAACTCTGGGGGTTAGATTTGTGAGGGGATGGTCCGCTTTGTGTATACTGTATATGCATACCATCATCAGCCGTTGCTAGTTCACTGCAGAACAAAGGCCTCAGATATTTCTTTCCACTCGCGTCTGTTTATGATATTTTTGTGAAAGTCTATACGCACATATTCTCTTAGCTCGTTAATCCATCGTCGTCTCTTAATTCCATTGCTTGCTTTGCAATCTCTATATAAGGACCCATTCTGTTATTTCTAATATCCCTCTGTTATTTGTCATTCTCATTATGTGTCCTGCCCATGTCCATTTCTTATTCTTACACATTCTTAGAATATCCTCTACTTTAGGTTGCTCTCGTATTCAGGCTCTCTTCCTGTCTCTTTGTGTTGTTCCCATCATTATTCTTTTTATTGCTCCTTGAGTTGTAACTACCTTATGTTCTAAGGCTTTAATAAGGCTCCAGGTTTCTGTTGCTTAAGTTAATATATATATATATATATATATATATATATATATATATATATATATATATATATATATATATATATATATATATATATATGTATGTATGTATGTATATATGTATGTGTGTAGGCCTATATATGCGCATGTGTTTGTTGAAAAACTTAAAGAAAAGATAGAGCATAACTTTAAAAAGGTAAAGAAAAACTGATAAGGAAACTCTCTCTCTCTCTCTCTCTCTCTCTCTCTCTCTCTCTCTCTCTCTCTCTCTCTCTCTCTCTCTCACACACACACACACACACACACACACATAGATAAAATAGTACGGTCGTCTGTTATCACGATCTTATAAAGAAGCCCTGTCCCTCAAGAAAATACTGTTTTTATACACGGCATCAGATGGCGCGCAGTGGATCCTCAATCTCTTTCTTATTTTGATTCCCCGTCACACAAACAGCTCCAGAGGATCCTAAAAACATCCTCGAAGGGATCCTCAGAGATTCGTTCTTTTCGGTCCTTTTAAAAACTTCAAAAGAATGGGCTATTAGCGTGTATTCCTAATGTTTAGTGGCCCCAGTTCATAGCTGGAGAGAGAGAGAGAGAGAGAGAGAGAGAGAGAGAGAGAGAGAGAGAGAGAGAGAGAGAGAAAATATGTAATTTTCTTTTGTTTTCTCTTGTTAAATATCAATTGATTATCAATTTTTACAGCAAAATATAGCATTGTTTTACTTATTTACCTAAATAATATTATTATCTACGTTTATTTAATGTGTTTAATTTATGGCAAAAGTAACAAAATCTTTCACAGGTGAAATCTGTGGGTAGCCTACTTCTGTCGATATTGTCTGTCATGTCTGTAACTTTTGTGACAGAGCGTGGTACTCATTTTAACCCATTTATTTTTTTACCCTTTAACAACAATATACAATACGAGATATTCTTTCTTTAAAGAATTTAGAACTATTTTATCTACAAGACTAACTTTATTTGTTTGAGTAACCTATTGATAATTTGAATGGCCTTTGATGCCCCAATGCTAGGCTTAAGGCTGAAATATTTTATTCACTTCAATTCTGAAGACCAGCAAGATATAGTTTCAGTGCAATTTATTTAATTGTAAGTTTTACAACTACGCTTTTTAGCCTTTAGTTTCACGATAATGGGGACGATAATAAAATCAATTATGATAGCAATTGAAATATACTGTTATCAGAAAAATCAATTCAAAATGGTATTTTGGTTATTGGTATATTCTAAACTTTTACTTATATAATACACTGTAAATGTTGGATTTAATTTTTCCAGCAATGGAAACACTAATGGTAAAAATCGTAGATGGTATTGATTCTGATGGGATTGAAGACAACAGCAGATATAACAAAAACACTTCTGGTTACATATAAGTTGTAACTTTGTGCCATTACACAATCAAATCGCATATCCTTTTAATTCAAATATTTCACCAAGAACAGAATGTTAAAGATGGCATCCCGATTTACCATAGAGAGAGAGAGAGAGAGAGAGAGAGAGAGAGAGAGAGAGAGAGAGAGAGAGAGAGAGAGAGAGAGAGAGAGAGAGAGAGAGAGAGAGTGCATCCTGACCTTCTCTTTTATTATTCCATTTCTTTTATATAAAAATTCATAGCGTTGAGAGACTAACATCAACCGGCCAAGGTCCGTCTACCAAAGCTTCTTATGACCCCCGAGAGATAAAGGGAAAATTTAAAAGCTGGTGTGGGGAGCCGTTCTAAGTCCCAAGACACATGCGACTTAAGAAGTTTCTATACAAGAAAGATGGATGTATTTTTTCCTTGTTTTTACATTTAGAATATGAGAGATTTTTTTATCGAAATATTTTTCTGAATTATAGTTAAACTATTCCTGTACAAGTGATAGTATAAATTAATTATGTCATGTGGTGAATAAGACATAAAATGCATACTATTTTTCTTCTTTTGAAGGAATACTGACAAAAGGAACAGTAATTACTACAAAAAATAGAAATCTGTAAACTATTACATTTTAAAATAACTTCCGGTATCAAAGAAGAGTTTTTCATTTTTATGAAATTTTGCTGTATGGAATTAATTTGCAAATTCCATCACTATTCAAAATTTATATGTTCTTTTATAGTTATTCTATAAAGAACAGGCAATTATACCGAAGAGTAAAACGAGGTTGGACATGATATTTACATACACATACTAGCACATACACACACATATACACATTCATACATATTACCGCCATCCCTTTATAGAAAACAAAAACTTCCAGCAAATGTTTTTATGTTGAACATGTTGATATAAGTCTCTCTTCATATTTTATATATGACATCTATTTGACGTTGTTTTTGAGCTTAAAATCCATTTCTTCTCATACATAATTTATTTATGGCCTCATATCCTTTCCTTACTGGGCTGTTTTCCTTTTTGGAGCTCTAAGGCTTGTAGCATATATATATATATATATATATGTATATATACATACATATATATGTATGTATATACATAAATATATATATATATATATATATATATATATATATATATATATATATATATATATCCATCCATCCATATACCAAAGGCACTTCCCCCAATTTTGGGGGGTAGCCGACATCAACAAGAACAAAACAAAAAAGGGGACCTCTACTCTCTATGTTCCTCCAGCCTAACCAGGGACTCAGCCGAGTTCAGCTGGTACTGCTAGGGTGCCACAGCCCAACCTCCCACATTTCCACCACAGATGAAGCTTCATACTGCTGAGTCCCCTACTGCTGCTACCTCCGCGGTCATCTAAGGCACCGGAGGAAGCAGCAGGGCCTACCAGAACTGCGTCACAATCGCTCGCCATTCATTCCTATTTCTAGCACGCTCTCTTGCCTCTCTCACATCTATCCTCCTATCACCCAGAGCTTTCTTCACACCATCCATCCACCCAAACCTTGGCCTTCCTCTTGTACTTCTCCCATCAACTCTTGCATTCATCACCTTCTTTAGCAGACAGCCATTTTCCATTCTCTCAACATGGCCAAACCACCTCAACACATTCATATCCACTCTAGCCGCTAACTCATTTCTTACACCCGTTCTCACCCTCACCACCTCGTTCCTGACCCTATCTAATCGAGATACACCAGCCATACTCCTCAGACACTTCATCTCAAACACATTCAATTTCTGTCTCTCTATCATTTTCATTCCCCACAACTCCGATCCATACATCACAGTTGGTACAATCACTTTCTCATATAGAACTCTCTTTACATTCATGCCCAACCCTCTATTTTTTACTACTCCCTTAACTGCCCCCAACACTTTGCAACCTTCATTCACTCTCTGACGTACATCTGCTTCCACTCCACCATTTGCTGCAACAACAGACCCCAAGTACTTAAACTGATCCACCTCCTCAAGTAACTCTCCATTCAACATGACATTCAACCTCGCACCACCTTCCCTTCCCGTACATCTCATAACCTTACTCTTACCCACATTAACTCTCAACTTCCTTCTCTCACACACCCTTCCAAATTCTGTCACTAGTCGGTCAAGCTTCTCTTCTGTGTCTGCTACCAGTACAGTATCATCCGCAAACAACAACTGATTTACCTCCCATTCATGATCATTCTCGTCTACCAGTTTTAATCCTCGTCCAAGCACTCGAGCATTCACCTCTCTCACCACTCCATCAACATACAAGTTAAACAACCACGGCGACATCACACATCCCTGTCTCAGCCCCACTCTCACCGGAAACCAATCGCTCACTTCATTTCCTATTCTAACACATGCTTTACTACCTTTGTAGAAACTTTTCACTGCTTGCAACAACCTTCCACCAACTCCATATAACCTCATCACATTCCACATTGCTTCCCTATCAACTCTATCATATGCTTTCTCCAGATCCATAAATGCAACATACACCTCCTTACCTTTTGCTAAATATTTCTCGCATATCTGCCTAACTGTAAAAATCTGATTCATACAACCCCTACCTCTTCTAAAACCCCCCTGTACTTCCCAGATTGCATTCTCTGTTTTATCCTTAATCCTATTAATCAGTACTCTACCATACACTTTTCCAACTACACTCAACAAACTAATACCTCTTGAATTACAACACTCATGCACATCTCCCTTACCCTTATATAGTGGTACAATACATGCACAGACCCAATCTACTGGTACCATTGACAACACAAAACACACATTAAACAATCTCACCAACCATTCAATTACAGTCACACCCCCTTCCTTCAACATCTCAGCTTTCACACCATCCATACCAGATGCTTTTCCTACTCTCGTTTCATCTAGTGCTCTCCTCACTTCCTCTATTGTAATCTCTCTCTCATTCTCATCTCCCATCACTGGCACCTCAACACCTGGAACAGCAATTATCTCTGTCTCCCTATCATCCTCAACATTCAGCAAACTTTCAAAATATTCCGCCCACCTTTTCCTTGCCTCCTCTCCTTTTAACAACCTTCCATTTCCATCTTTCACTGTCTCTTCAATTCTTGTGCCGGCCTTTCTTACTCTCTTCACTTCTTTCCAAAACTTCTTCTTATTCTCTTCATATGACTGACCCAGTCCCTGACCCCACCTCAGGTCAGCTGCCCTCTTTGCCTCACGTACCTTGCGCTTTACTTCCACCTTTTTCTCTCTATATTTTTCATACTTCTCTATACTATTACCCTGCAGCCATTCTTCAAAAGCCCTCTTTTTCTCTTCCACTTTTACCTTCACTCCTTCATTCCACCATTCACTGCCCTTCCTCATGCTGCCTCCAACAACCTTCTTGCCACATACATCACTTGCAATCCCAACAAAATTTTCTTTCGCTAACTTCCACTCCTCCTATAAATTACCAGTTTCTCTTACTCTCACCTCGTCATATGCCATTTTCAACCTTTCCTGATATTTACTTTTTACCCCAGGTTTTATTAGCTCTTCAACCCTCACTAGCTCCCTTTTACATCCACCTACTCTATTCCCCCACTCTTTTGCTACAACCAATTTTCCTTCCACCAAAAAATGATCAGACATACCGTTAGCCATACCCCTAAACACGTGCACGTCTTTCAATCTTCCAAACATTCTTTTATATATATATATATATATATATATATATATATATATATATGTTTTCTCCATGGAATTTTTACATATTTTTTTTTTCAATTTTATTTTACGTTCTCACGCATTCATAAATCGCTATATTAGTAGAGTATTGTCTGGCCTCTTGGTTATACAAAGCATTTTGAGCGAAAATGTCATCTATCGTTATGAAGCCTTTCCTGTACAAAATAAGTTCCAATTTTGTCCTATTCGTGAGGAACAGCCAATAAATGGCGTGATTGTTCTCATATGTTATTTGGATCAAAGGTCTTTGTAAGAGAAAATATTTTTTACAGAAAATAGAATCACGGAGAGACTTTCTCCAAGTATTTATTATCTTTATTATCGTAAAATAAGCGAACTTAAGTTTCCTCGCTCTGACTTGAAAATAACTGAAGCTTAAATCCTAATAATTATGGAGGAAGTAAGTGTGCGCAAGTAGAATTATAGAGATCAACCTAATGTTGACGAGTCTTCTTTGAAAGCATGAGGCAAGGTCGATGGATTTCACGATAAAAGCCATTGAAGAAGGATTTTACATTGCTTGACTAATATTATTGTTATTTTCTCTTGATTGAGGGTACACTCGGGCACACTATTCTATCTTATTTCTCTTCCTTTTGTTTTTCAAAGTTTTTATAGTTTGTATATGAAAGCTTTATTTTAATGTTGTTACTATTCTTAAAATATTTTATTCTAATTGTTAATTACTTTCCCTTGTAGTTTATTTATTTCCTTTATTTCCTTTCTTTACTGGGTTATTTTTCCTGTTGGATGTCTTGGGCTTTTAGCATCTGGCTTTTCCAACTAGGGTTGTAGGTTAGCAAGTAATTATTATTATTATTATTATTATTATTATTATTATTATTATTATTATTATTATTACTACTACTACTACTACTACTACTACTAGCTAAGCTACAACCTTAGTTGGAAAAGCGGGATGTTATAAGCCCAAGGGCTACAACAAGGAAATAGTCCAGTGAGAAAATGAAAAAGGAAAACAGATAGAATGTTTTGCCTGAGTGTAGTCTCAAGCAAGAGAACTCTAACCCAAGACAGTGGAAGACAATGGCACAGATGCTATGGCACTACACAAGACTAGAGAACAATGGTTTGATTTTGGAGTGTCCTTCTCCTAGAAGAGCTGCTTACCATACCTAAAGAGTCTCTTCTACCCTTGATACTACCGCTAGACAGTTATGGGGTCTTTTGACTGGCCAGACAGTAGTACACTGGATCCTTCTCTCTGGTTACTGTTCATTTTCCTTTTGCCTACACACAGTCACACACACCGAATAGTCTGGCCATTCTTTACATACTCTCCTCTGCCTCATATATACGACAACGTAATTGTTCAGTGGCCACTTTCCTCTTTGTAAGAGTAGAAGAGACTTTTTAGCTATGGTAAGCAGCTCTTCTAGGAGAAGGACACCACTGTTCTCTAATCTTGGGTAGTGCCATAATCTCTGTACCATGGTCTTCCACTGTCTTGGGTTAGAGTTCTCTTGCTTGAGTCACACTATTCTATCTTGATTCTCTTCCTCCTGTTTTGTTAAAAGTTTTTATAGTTTGTATAGGAGATATTTATTTTAATGTTGTTTCTCTTCTTAAAATATTTTATTTTTCTTCGTTTCCTTTCCTCACTGAGCTATTCTCCCTGTTGGAGCCCCTGAGCTTATAGCATCCTGCTTTTTCAATTAGGGTTGTAGCTTAGCAAATAATGATAATAACACTAAGAGGAAAGTAGCCACTGAACAATTACAGTGCAGTAGTTAATCTTTTAATTGCAGAAGATTTTTCAGGTTATCTGTGTTGTTAGCTGTATGAGGAAAAACAAGGTGTAAAGAATGTGCCAGACTATTCGGTGTATGTGTAGGCAAAGGAAACATGAGCCGTAGCCAGAGAAGAATCCAACGTAGTACTATCTGGGCAGTCAAAGGAATTAATAATTCTCTAGTGGTAGTTGGTGCCTTAGCCAACCTACTATCTACAAATATCCCGGTGTTTTGTTCAGAACTCACATCCCCTTAGGTTCGAGTCCTTGGGGCCTAGGCAAACAGAATGATGTGGGTGAATATTAACACTTTTTGTCTGACGTAAAGAATCAATCAGGTATATGGTAGTCATTCGAATATAGTGTGTCGCAACTTGAGAAGGATGAGAGCTTAGGGCCAGCAGTCGCATCAGAGTTATGCATGTTAAAGCAGAAGATATATAAGATGTTATTTATCTATAATAAGATGAAGTTTTTATGATTTTTAATTGAAAAAGAAATGTTATACCAAATTATAAAGGTATTTTAAGTGTTCATACTATTGTTATACTTACGATATTCGTGAAGAAATTAGGATAGTAGTAATAACATGAATTAATAAGGGGGTTGTTAGTCTATTGGAAACGTCTCGGCCTGTCAATTTATGAGACGGGAGCTCAAGACCTGCTGAAAGCTCGACAGTTTATAGTAGTGTCTGAGCTAGGGCAAGCCTATAGGTTAACCTGCTGAGTCAACATCAACTATTACCTGTCAATCCCTGGTCTTAGCCTGAGGGAGAGGCGCTTTGGCGCTGATCATATATATGGTCAGTCACCAAGACATTATCCTGTCTCTTGCTTCTGCCATTCATGAGTGACCTTTAAACATTTAAAGGTCAGTGCTGGAGTAGTAATGTAAGTAGTGGATATAATGAACAAAAGCAACATTGTAATATGTTATTTACTTCTTATACGGTTCATGTTGAGAACATTAGACTGTCTAGATGCCGCGTTTCCGCTCCTCTATTATTTGGAATTAATGGTGCCACACTACTTCAAGATATAGTGCCTCGCGAGTCACGTTCATATAACTGTAATTGTACTTCCTTGTTGGAGTAGGGGAAAACATGTAACTATTTACGTTCTTCATTTGTCATTTTATAATTAAAGAGAATTTTTTCTTACCAACTCTTTGTGTCGTTAATTGTTTTAGCAGGTATTAATATTCATTAATCGTTTAATTTTATATAATTCTTCATTAAATATTGCAAGTGAATTTGGTTGCCCTAACAGAGTATTACTCATATAAGATTTTTATACTTTATTATCCGTAGATTTTAATACATTTCTATGTAGTGGAGATTAGAACTGAAAATATTCAAAAGTAAAGTTAACTGAAATTTGTTCCTTTCTTATTTTGCCTCAGTTTAAGAAATGTATTTCAGGATTTTAAACGTAACTTATTTCTGTATATATATATATATATATATATATATATATATATATATATATATATATATATATATATATATATATATATATATATATATATATATATATGCATATGTGTGTGTGTGTATTCTAATTTGCTTGCCATTGTCTACAAATTTGCATTCACATGATGAAATATGATTCCCAGAGCACAAATAATTTCTTGGGAATAAAATCTAATTTAGTGTTATTTTCTTTTTCTCTATCTTCCCCTTCGTAATTCATCATACAAACGCGTCCCTTTGAATTGCAACTGAATAATTCCAACTAAAAATGATTAAAGATATTTGCAACTCTTATTTCATGTGTCTCAAATAATCGTATTTCATATTTCAAACTTAATGACTAGCGAAAGATTCTTTTTTACACAGACCCCTAAAAAATTAAATTTATTTATTTCATGGCTTATTAGATGAGACGCGTTGGGACTGAAACTAATATATAACCGATTGATCTTTATAAAAGAAAAAAATATGTGGAACATACACGTATATAACCGGTTGATCTATGTTAAAAAAAAGAAAGAAATATATGGGACTTTGGAAAAAAGTAAAAAAAGACAAAACAGGAAGTATTTCGTGTCATTCATTTCTGCTAGTAATTCAACATTTCTTTTTCCACCGACCCCAAAGTACATTCACGCCCTTTCATTAGGATGGCCCTGTCAACGATCAATCAATGTTCACGCATCTTGAAGCTCTTTTATTACTTCAGTTGTGCCAACATTCAACCAGAGCTTTTGCTGTCTCATTCCAATGAAATTGTACATTTTACCACAAATTATTATTATTATTATTATTATTATTATTATTATTATTATTATTATTATTATTATTATTATTATTATTATTATTATTATAGTCGACAGATACTGGTGGTTTATACTATGGGGTTCCAGATGTAAGTTTCCTTAGGAATCCATCACTTTCCTCACTCTATGTGCTGTTTCAAGTAGCACACACTTTTCCAATAAGTACTTCTCAAGATTCCTTTTCAATGACTTAGGTATGGTCCCTAGTGCTCAAATGATTATGGACACCACTTTTACTTGCATATTGCATTGCTTTCTTAATTCAGTTTATATTTCTTACTACTTTTCAATTTTTCTTTCCCCTCATCTTCCACTTTTGAATCCCACAGTACAGCGACATCTATGAGTGGTATGATTTTCGTTGTCTTGTCGACGAGAGTGACGTCTGGTCGATGTTCTTGTATCGTCCTTATACTGTACTCCCAGAGTAGTTTAGCCTGACCATTTTCTATCACAGCTTGAGGTTGAGGTAGTGGGTAGTAGGTTGGCCAAGGAACCAGCCAACCGTTGAGATACTACTGCTATAGAGTTATTGGGTCCTTTGACTGGCCATATAGTACTACATTGGATCCCTCTCTGGTTACGGCTCTTTTTTTCGTTGCATACACATACAACGGATAGTCTGGCCTATTCTTTACAAATTTTCATCTTTCCTCATTCACCTGATAACACCGAGATAACCAAAATATTCTTATTCCCTCAAGGGGTTAATTACTGTACTGTAATTCGTCATTGGGTACTCTCCTTTTGGTATGGGAGAAAAGAGCGACTTAAGCTATGGTAAGCAGCTCTATTAGAAAGACACTCTAAAATCAAACCATTGTTTTTTTTAGTCTTGGGTAGTGTCATACCCTGTGTACCATGGTATTTCACTATCCTGGGTTAGAGTTCTCTTGTTTTAGGATACACTCAGGCACACATCTAACTGTTTCCTTATTTTCTTTCATTACTGGGCTATTTTCCCTGTTGGAGCACGTATAGGGCTTATAGCATCCTGCTTTTCCAGCCAAGATTGTAGCTTAGCTAACAACAACAACAGCAATAATAATAATAATAATAATAATAATAATAATAATAATAATAATAATTTATTGCTACATCGTATTTGATATTTTCTGCAGAGTTTCCAATGAAGACCTTTAGATACTGTATCATGCTGTTTCTTATATTGATTCTGAACAATTGCTGAACATTCACTGGCGATGTGGTTGATGGCCTCTTCTTTTGCCATACATTTCCTGCACTTTGACGAAATGGTAGTTCCGTCTATTGCTCGTTGAATATATATTGTTCTTTAGGCCTAATCTCGTGCAGCCGTTATCATCCGTTCAGTTTCATTCTTTACTTCTCCTCTGTAGCCACTGCTATGTTTCCTTACTAGTCAATTCTTCAGTTTGTTTCAGGAACTGACCATGGATCGATTTCATTTTCCATTCTTCTAGTCCCAATTTTACCTGTTCTCTCCTT
>NC_090751.1:87793914-87796414 GCF_036898095.1 Palaemon carinicauda
TCAGTAGCCCGAAATAACAGCAAATTAATGAGCCAGCGAGGCATGTGGGTAATCCTGATGATAGTTGGAACCTTTGTAAAACAGTATGTGATCTCTAATGAGAAATTCTACTTCACGAACAAAGTGAAGGAATTTTAGTTGTGGAATTCCGCTCGAATCTAATACCGTGGTACTTCTTCCTTTCCTTTTTTTTTTTCGTTTTCTTGTCCTCTTTCTTCTTCTTTTTCCTCTTATTCGTCTTCTTTTTCTTTTTATTTTTCTTCTTTTTCTTATTATTCTTCTTCTTTTTCTTCTTATTGATCCTCTTCCTTTCCTTTTTATTCTTCTTCATCTTTTTCTTTTTCTTCTTCTTCTTCTTCTTCTTCTTCTTCATTTTCCTTTTTTTCTTCTTTTTGTTTTTAATTTTCTTCTTTTTCTTCTTATTCTTCTTTTTCTTCTAATTCTTCCTCTTTTTCTTTTTATTCTTCTCCTTTTTCTTTTTATTCTTCTTTTTCTTTTTATCTTCTTTTTCTTCTTATTCTTCTTCTTTTTCTTGTTCTTGTTATTCTTCTTTTTTTTCTTCTTATTCTTCTTTTTCTTTTTATTCTCCATCTTTTTCTTCTTCTTCTATTTCTTCTTTTTCTTCTTCTTTCGCCCTTACTAATCCCCATCAACTTTTTCAATTTATTTGTATTCCTTGCATCACTTCCCCCCCCCCCCTCATTCATATCCCTCCAGCTGATCCGCTGACGCCCCACACCCCTCCCCGCCTCACTAGCATATTTTTAGCTCTCTTGATTGGTTTCACCTTCTCTCATATTACATGGCTATAGTATCTCAGATAAGCTTCTATAGCCTTCCTTAGCCTTCTTCATTATGCATATTCTACGTTTAATCAGTTATTACATGGAAGTGGATATCCAGAGGCGAATTAATCAAGAGACCTGAAGTTAACGAGCCTGGGAGAATTAGCCACGTGGATAGAAATAATGAAATTCCCCAAAATAGGTTGTAAAAAGTCTTCACTTACTTCTGTATATGCTATTAGGTACTGGTGAATCAGGTTTCATTATAGCAAGAAAAAGCTGCAAATAGTAAGAGGGAACGGAAGGATAATGTCGTTATCTTCCTTTATAGAGGATGTTTGTCAGTTTGTTTGTGTTACCCACAGAGAGTACTATGTGCCACATCCAATTCAAGGGATTCAGGTTTGTTCCTCACAGTGATTCAGTCTTTAGGTCGTCATTTTTCCTTTCGTAATATCGCGATATGAATGTCAGGTTTGATACTGGATAAGCATGCGCGCGCACACACACATATTCTTCTTACATCTTGACTCTTCCTCCTTTTCAGTATTGATATCCAAGCAATTCATCTCACAGTCCTCATCTCGAATAGCATATATCACTGTGGTAGGTTCATACCAAATTTTCCAAAGGTCTTTGTATTGACCATAGCCTTTAAATGGCGGCCCCGAGACTATACAATAGGCTCTCACGAGACATCCGAATAATTGAAGATGTTAAGGTTTTCAAGAAGAAATTGAAGACTTTCTTATTCTGCGAGTGTTTCGATAGTGATGATCTGACAGTAAGCGAGCAATACACATTGTGAAATGTTAAATGCTCCCCAATGAACATCATAAAACGACCGTGGAGGTCCTGTAGAGAGTAGGGTACCCCTATTGTACAGGACCAGATAAGCAGCCCTTAAGTAAAGTAAGTAAACTAAGCTCGTTCACACAGCTGCTGTTAGAAATTTTTCCAATCTCAACAAGTTTGTAACTCTGTATATGGCTTTCTCTCGGTGTACTCTATACTGACATTCGAGAAAACTTCTCGTTTGAGCGCGGCCGCGGCCGCTTGTGTGTAATTAAACGTACTTGATAAAATTACAACTGAAACTTGTGCCTTACAAATATAGCTGCTGCTAAGATGACTAAAGCGAATATATTGTTTGTGCATTTTTACTTTTAATTCCTATAGACTATTACACCCCAAATGGCTTATTAACATTGAATTTACAGTGCAGTCTACAGCAGTATCTGTGCTGTGCAATGACTTAACCTGTCAATATCCATTATAAAGACTTCAACAGTAACATACAATATAACTTGAGTTTGCCCTAAATTCTATACTTCTTCCTTTTTTTTTTTTTTGGCGACTTGAGTTTGCCATAAAACTTCAAGCGTGACTGTATTCTATTAAGGTAACTGATTGACTTGATAACTACCGCAATATCCGCAGTTTAAATTGTGTAATGATCCATGAGACATGATGTAAGTCAATTGGCAGTTAACGAATATCTCCACCAGTACCGTATTCATTATTATTATTATTATTATTATCTAAGCTACAACCCTAGTTAGAAAAGCAAGATGCTTATAGCCCAAGGGCACCAACAGGGAAAAATAGCCCAGTGAGGAAAGGAACTGATGAAATAAGTAAACAATATGAGAAATAATTAACAATTAATAAAATATTTGATAGAATCCGACAACACCAAGTGCCATGGACTAAAA
>NC_090751.1:87803914-87806414 GCF_036898095.1 Palaemon carinicauda
TTGCGCCGAACCTTAAAGGGCTTGTTGGCACTGGTACATATTGAAGCCCAGGAAGTATGTTTTTTATATTCTGCTTATCATTCTTCTTTAATGGTTGATCTCTTGAATAGGGGAAAATCAACAGCTTCTAGTTTCTAGCAAGGACTCTATCTGTCTCACGTATTGCGCAGGAAGAGCATAAATTTAAAGCAATATTGATTGGAAGATCCTTCAAACTTGAAAGTAGCTCAGAAGGAAATGAAATAAAAGATATACAAATTTTAGATACTTATGTGAAATGGCGAGTAGTGACCATCATAGTTTAAAAACGATGACCTGATTGGTAACGTCTCTGCCTGGTGTTTGCTAGACGAGGGTTCGAATCCCGCTCAGACTCGTTAGTGTCATTAGTGTCTGCCACCTTACCATCCTTGTGAGCTAAGGTTGGGAGGGGTTTGTGAGAGCCTATGGGTCTATCTGCTTTGTCATTAACAGCCATTGCCTGGCCCTTCCTGGTCCTAGCTTTGGTGGTGAGGGAGCTTGGGCGCTGATCATATAATATAAGGTCAGTCTCTAGGGCATAATCCTGCTTGCTATGGTAATGCCACTGTCCCTTGCTCCTGCCATCCATGAGCGACCTTTAAGCCTTTAAAGGAAAATTTATCCCAAAATATAGAAATTTATAGAAATTTACCTGATTTAAAAAAAATTGAAATTGTTAAAGGGAAGTAGATTATAGTTACGGAGTTCCAGCGAATGGAAGGAACCTGAGTGACAACGATGACTGAATTAAGTAATTATGATTTCCATATTGTAATAGTTTATAAATAAAGTTACTTCTTCACTTGAAAAAGCAAGATCTTTTAAATAACAGGATAAAAGAAATATCAAGCTTTGGAGTCTGGGAGGAATGCCAGTAATTAATCCTTATCTGTTTGGACCAAGGAGGTGAATTAGGGGAAACCTCTTTAGTCAGGATATGAAGCGTAGCAGCCTCCTTCCCCTAGTATATGAAAGAGGTGGCCTTCAGAAAAGATTAATAACGATCATACATTGCTGTAATAACTGTTCAGGAGAGATATCCCCTTCAATTCATTTGAACGTCAGCTACGCCAAAGGATTAGCCAGATTTGTGGAAATAAGCTACTTCATTCAAGTACCACCCAGGATGTAAAATTCTTACTGACCTTTAGTTTGTTGTCTGGGTAAGTGGTGTGAGTACAGTATACCACGTGTTATCGAGACACATATTGACCTTTTGAAAAAATAAACCAAATTTAAAATCTGTTGTCTAGGTGGAAACTTTTTTAAAATTCAAGACTGAAGGCTCACATATTGAAAATACCAGACTGTAGTCTTTCATGTGGAAATCATGATTTGAAAATTCCAGACTGAAATCTTGCATGTGGAAATATCATTTAGAAATACCAGACTGAAGTCTTTTATGTAGAAAAGATATTTGGAAATTCCAGACTGACACCATTCATGTGGAAATGATATTTGAAAATTCCAGACAGTAGTCTTCCATGTAGAAATAATATTTGAAAATACCAGACTGACACCATTCATGTGGAAATCATATTTGAACATTGTCGACTAAAGTCTTTCCTGCGGAAATGATGTTTGAAAATTCCAGACTGAAATATTTCTTTTGGAAAAAATATTTGAAAAATTCCAGACTGACGTCATTCATGTGGAAATAATATTTGAATATACCAGACTGACGTTTTCATGTGGAAATGATATTTTAAAAATTCTAGACAGAAATCTTTCATGTGGAAATGATATTTAAAAAGTCCAGACTGAAATCTTTCATGTGGAAATGATCTTTGAAAATTCCTTACTGAAGTCTTCTATGTGGAAATTATATTTTGAATTGCAGACTGAAGTCTTTCATATGGAAATATTTGGAAAATCCGGACTGAAGTTTATCATGTGGAAATGATATTTGAAAATTGTAGACTAAATTCTTTGATGTGAAAATTACTGTATATTTAAAAATTTCAGGTTAAAGTGCTTCATGTGGTAATTATATTTAGAAATTACGGACTAAAGTCTTTCATGTGGAAATGATATTTGAAAATTCTATACTGGAGTCTTTTATGTGGAAATTATATTTGAAAATTGCAGACTGAAGTCTTTCATGTGGAATTGATATTTGAAAATTCCACATCGAGTTAAATCGTGTTCAAATTCACGAATGAGTACGAATATTGGAAGCATTTAATATGTTTAAACTTAATAATTTTAATGATAGATGCAAATTTTGTCTTTTTTAAGAAACTGCAATTATCATAAAGTTTGTACAAACCCAAGAGAAGCTTGTAAATGGTTTCCTGGTATCAGTGCCAAAGTTGAGTCAAATTTCCTAAGACACTTTTATATTATCTTTTTTTTTTATTTTAACGACTGACACACACGCATACATATATACACACATCCATATACACATATGTGTGTGTATGTATATATATATATATATATATATATATATATATATATACATACACACACACACACA
>NC_090751.1:87813914-87843914 GCF_036898095.1 Palaemon carinicauda
TCTAATTAGAATAATGTTTACCGAGCATTTAGACTAGCATATTTTGAAAATGTCCATAAAGAAATGTGTTTCTAGAGAAGATCTTTTCTAACAATGCCTCCCCAACCAACTTAAAACTTTTCATAATTACATTTTTTGTCCTCGTTCAAAAAAGTTTGGTCCACAAAAACTTTAACTTTTCATCGAAATTACTTACTTTAGTTATAAAAGAAAAAAAAAACGGATACCTTAGGAAAAATTACTTTGGATCTCTGGTAGTCTACTTGTTTAATTGTCCAAATTGCCAATTAGCTCATATTGACTCCACGAAAAAATGTGTCTTTTCTCGCTACCACGATCACGAGGGAATTAGCAGCCGAACAGGAAGGGCCATATTCAAACATCTACAGTCCAACTTACTAGACCACTGTGACAGTAATTGTATATGTCCGTTTACACTTGAAAATTTTTCAGTATTAAACAGGAGCTAATAAGATAATTCAGTCCATCTTTATCATGTCTAAGAAACCACAGCATAGTCAAGAAATTTCTAGTTTCCATTCGAAAATAGCTTGAAAATGCCTTCTACTATTTTGATTGTGCTTATTCACAATATTCCCAGTATAGCGTGTTCTATCTTGTTATATTTTCTCATACCTAGGAACAGGATAATGAACACAAATGTTTGTAACGTTGTTTTACTGGTGATGGAAATGAATATAAGAATGTTCGGCGTTGTCGTAATCCTCCAGTTTTATTATCATTATTATTATTATTATTATTATTATTATTATTATTATTATTATTATTGTTGTTTCTAAAATTCGGATTTTCTCTTATGCATTTTTCTTGCCCAAAACATTTTTCAATTATACTGCTCGCGTTCCCTCTTCGTTTTCTTTACCTGTTTCTGTCTTCCAACTTAAAAAGAAAAAAAAATAATAATTGTCACACACATCAATGAAACGAGTCTCCAACTTTATAATTCTATAAACATTTCTACATCCTTTTGGCTGCATCATGCTTTCCTTACAAGACTTTCTCGAATAAAAGTTTTGGATACATTTGAGGAGTTCAGTTCTTGCCTTTAAACTAAAACAAATCTTTACCTAAAGTGAAAGTATTTCTTCGAATCGCTTCCTGGAAAAGTTTGCCAAATCTTGCAGGGTATGAACTTGATAAACTTTTTTTTTTCTTTTTTTATCGAAAAGACGTAAAACCAGCAGTCCAGCAGACAGACGAAGTAATGGCCTGATTGGTAATGTCTCTGCCTTGTGTTTGCCAGGCGGGGGTTCGAGTCCCGCTCAGACTCGTTAGTGTCATTAGTGTCTGCAACCTTACCATCCTTGTGAGCTAAGGTTGGGGGATTTGGGGGAGCCTATAGGTCTATCTGCTAAGTCATCTGCAACCCATTGCCTGGCCCTCCCTAGTCCTAGCTTGGGTGGAGAGGGGCTTGGACGTTGATCCTATGATATATGGTCAGTCTCTAGGGCATTGTCCTGCTTGATTGGGCAGTGTCAGTGTCCCTTTCCTCTGCCATTCATGAGCGGCCTCTAAACCTTTAAATCAGAGATTATGATACTGAAATAAGTGGAGAATAAGCAAATTTCTTGCAAAATTGCAATTTACTTTTCAGTTCTACTTGCCCTCTCATTGTCTTATTATTAGTAGTAATGATTAATTGTTATTATTGATAATAATTTCAAAAACAGTAATAATTTCGATAATTCTAATAACAATAATGATTTTAGTAATATTAATAAATTTGATGATATTAATAATTTCATCAAAATATTGTATTTGAGTATAGACTGTTACCATGTTATAATAACAAAGGACATTTACTTCCAAAATGTGCAATACCAGTCTACAATAAACCCATCAACCATGTTACCAAAGAAGTACTTTACTTCTGATAGTCATAAATCCAAAATAGCCTACAAATCCCGCCAAAGGTCTGTAATTCATACAACCATAACTTTGAAGTAGATATCCTACAGAAAGCCGTAATCCAAAATAATACTTGGAGCCACAACCCCAAAGGAGAACTCACCCCTTATCTCCTTTCAAAGACAGTAATCTAGATTACCCAGCATCCAGTCAGCCATAATCCCAAAAGTCACATCTCTTCCACCCCCCCTACAGGATGTAATCCAGAGAGACCACCTTGAGAGACTAGATGCCAAACAGCCACATAGTATTCACTGAGAATATAGCTTCCACCTTCCCCAAAAGGGTATGTAGACTAGTAGACCATCATCCAGAATTGCAATGGACAGATCCCCACAAGATCTTGATTGTGGTTGCTGTATCCTATAGGAATTGCGTCTGGAATGCAGTAGGGGGGAGGGGGGGGATATCAAGCCCCGCTTAACCTCCCCCCCCCCTTTTTTTTTCAAATTTCAACGGGTCACAGCGCCTTTGTGAGCTAGGCACAGAAGGGTTGTTGGTGTGGGGGGGGGGTCTAAAGATCTTTCGTTTAAGTTATCAGCAGACATTGCTTCGCACTCCATGACCACAGCATAAGTGAAGACGGGCTTGGGGACTGAATACATGCAGTTACTGTTTGTTCCTAGGACATTGAGTTTTGCGTTGTTAACACACTCGCGAGCACGATCGCGCGCACACATACACACACACATACAGTATGCATATATATATATATATATATATATGTATATATATACATATATATATATATATATATATATATATATATATATATATATATGTATATATATATACATATATATATATATATATATATATATATATGTATATATATACATATATATGTATGTATATATATATATATATATATATATATATATATATATATGTGTGTGTGTGTGTGTGTTTGTGTATGTGTATATATATATATATATATATATATATATATATGATAGCTTATTTCCTGCAATCATGATTTTCATTGTTTTAGGTAAGGTACAGATGTCTCTTAATATGGAATTTGCTGTGCCTCGGGATCAAAGAACCAAAGGGAAGCTTATTTTCCCCTTGGCCCTTTGATCACGAGGTATAGCAAATTCGGCTTCGAGAGGCGTTTGTGTCTTATTTGAATATATATATATATATATATATATATATATATATATATATATATATATATATATATATATTATGTGGCCAGTGTTTAGGACGTGGAGCAAGTGCAATGACCTGACCCAAGCCTCTGCTACTTATGACTTCATCTAAATCGGCATCCGTGTACAATCACAGGCCGAATAGGGATAACTCCTCTATCCTCTGAGGCTTTAATCCTGGCAACCCAAAATCTCAAAGGAATAATCCAAGTCTAACCCGCTTAAGACTGTAATCTTGATAACAAGATTATGCTCAGTCTTTTCACGCCATTACTCATTTGGTTGACGGGCCTTCATTATGACCATTTTCTGCCCGCACTAGACTCCTACGTTCTGTTTTCAAGGTTCTGTAGGTTTTCTTAATCAAAATTTCTTAAACAGAAAAATAATAGCTTTTATTTGGGCGTAAGTCGCTGATACACATTTTTAATAAGACTTCAGCACATGGATCAGCGTACCTGTTGCAGGAAGTCAAGCGAGACAACAAATGGAGCGAAAATGGCCAGCGTAAATTTGCCTCCGAAATAAATGGAAGAGAGATTGTGAAATTGGCCCTCCCCAAAAAGGCAATAAACAAAATTTACGAACGAGTCTATTGGGCGATAATTGACGAAACTCTCGGGGAGAAATATTACGGGCGCTGCGAAAAACAAAAACGACCCGATTGCGTAGATAGGAGAGGAACTTTTAACGGTGCAATATTGCTTTTGGAAAGAAGGGATTATTTTATCATGACCTTAAAGCAGAGAATGAACCTTTCATTTTGTGTTGAATTACATGTTTGCGAATGGCAGAGCAGAATCGTTCTACTAAAAGTAACAGCTAGAAAAAAATGGATCATGCTATTATTATTATTATTATTATTATTATTATTATTATTATTATTATAATTATTATTATTTCAAGCTAAGCTACAACCCTATTTGGAAAAGCAGGATGCTATAAGCCCAAGTGCTCCAACATAGAAAAATAGCACAGTGAGGAAAGGAAATAAAGAAATAAACTACAAGAGAAGTATTGAACGATAAAGTATTTTAAGAATATAGAAGAGAAGAATGCTTTATTTCAATGAAAGGTGAAAGTTGCATAAACATAATGAAAAATAATAAAGTGGAAATAATATTGCCTTAGATTTGTAGATGCTAATATTTTTATGGATAAAAAGTGGACTGAAAGTATAGATTTCATGCAATCATTGATAAAGGACAATACATGTATATTATGAGTTACTACGATGTTCCAGATAGTCTTTCAGAAATCGTTTAAAGAGATAGCTAGATGCTGAAAGTTGAAGAAAAGACATCGTTATACACACAGAACTAACTAATATATAACTAATATATCGACTTTATGTTGTAAATTGAAAACTACTATCGTTTCCAGAGGCTGTGTAATAGTGTTTTTCCCAAATATCTAACAAACTGGCTTATGAATTTCCATGAAACTACAGCAATGAATGTTTCAAACATTGGCCTAATTTTTGGTGGTACAATGAATTGACAGATGTGCTTAATTAACCCGTTTACTCTTAGAAAAAAAGAGGAACTTCTTCCCTTCCTTCAGAGCGTTTCGAAGAAGTGTTACTTAATCACATAACTGTGACGCAGAGGTTCCCCCAACCCTCCTTCGGTGTTTACACCTATGGCTATCCTAGTACTCCATCCCCCCCTTCCTTCTTGCCTTCTTTCCTTTATTCCCATTGTTATTAGGCTACCGAGTAAATCCCTGTTAGGAAAGACTGTGTACTGCACATATAAAATGAGCCGGAAGAGCAATAAAAGGTTTTATGGTGGTAGATAATGATTAGATGGTTAATACAAATTATCAAACATAATAGAAGAGGTTTAAAACGGGTGTGGAATCGCACTGAGAGATATTCTACTCGAACTCCTACAAATTTTAGATTTGCGACTAAAAAATGAAATAAAATAAAAAAATAAAATTAAAACATTAGTAGAAATAGAAAATATTTTTTTTCCTTGAGAGTGATGATGAGTAAAATGTATAAGTGTCCATTTCTTGTTTTTTTTTGTTTTTTTTTTTTCATCCCTCATAAATCTATGGTTTCCAGGAATTGGTGATAACATTATTTTGGAAAAGCAAAGCTAATGAATACTTTGATACGAGTATATCAGCTTGGCATGTAGACAATGTCAATGGATTTCTCAAAGTAAGGTTGATTGGTTCATTAAATGAAGTCTGGTATAATTCCAGTGACAAAGTCGCAATGTTATTTGTCACATACCTTTGAAGTAACAAAAATAAGTACTGGTACTTATAACGTAAATAAATATATAAAACTATAGGTTGAAATATAATAAATCTTATGTATGTATGAACACACACACACACACACGCACACACACATACACACACACATATATATATATATATATATATATATATATATATATATATATATATATATATATATATATATTATATATATATATATATATGTATATATATATATGTATATATATATGTATATATATATATATATACATATATATATATATATATATATATATATATATATATATACATATATATATATATATATATATATATATATATATATATATATGATTTCAAAATTTATCAAATTGTATCAAACAATGCTCTCTGTCATTTTCTTCCTGGCAATTGATGTATCGAGTAACCTGTGTTGTATGGAAGAATGAGTCCTACGGCTTAACCTGAAGAAAACTATATTTCTATTGCTTTACCAACACTCGCTTGAAGTGCAAAGTGTAGGGTTGGCATGGCTTCTTTCGTCTCCTGTCATAAGTCTCATTCTTGATCTTCAATGTAAGTGAGTGGGTAAGATATAAAACGTTGGTCTTGTGTTTAGGTAAAGTCTAAAGTCACGAATCACATTACCAGGTATGTTGAACTTTTACTGACAAAGAGTTTCGTATTGCTTGGGGTAGGTCATATGACAATTATCTATGGAGTTGAACAGGCGTTTAACAATTCGGGGGATGGGAGGTACAGGGGAAGAAACGTTATAACAACGTCACTGAGGGACGTCATCACTTTTGCGAATGTGTGGGTGGCTAAGACTGGCTTTAGCCTCATTTTCTTAAGTAAAAAAGTTAATGAAACGCAATTGGCAATGCACAGTATTTCCCAAAATTAGGCCATTGTATGAAGCGCTCCCTGCTTTGATATCATGGAAATCCATCAGTTATTTTAGGAGTTATTTAAAAAAAAACACTATTACACGGCCTCTGGAAACTATAGTAGTAATAAGTTAAGGCTTTTGAATGTAGATTTTGAAGCAAATAAAAAAAAGGGGGGTGAAGATACGGCATTAATCATAATAGCTACTTTTATTGCAGGGATATGGGATGGGAAGGAACTTGGGATTTTCAAGTACTGACCCGCAATTACAAAAAGTAGAATAATAGATGCTTTCAATATAAATAGAATAGGATTTAAAACTTTTCAAAAAGTATTCAAGAGTCGATATATTTATAATATATAAAAACATATTTATATGAATAGTAAATGGTGCAATTATTAATATATGTTTATTACAAAATTTATTCATGTAAATCTATTATGATGTATATACAATATTATAAAAACTAAAATTTTTTAATGTTTTTTTTTTTTTGCTTATTGAAAAAAAAATATATTGACATCAATGCTAAATAATAACCATTACAAAAAAAAAATCTGATATGAATATTAACCTTTTTTACATTTAATTTTTCCTTTAAACAGAAAGACAGGAAACAAAATGTCGAGAAATTTTATGTTGTGGAATAAGAAAGTCAATACCTTTTTTTTTAGTAAACTATGAAGCAGTCAGTCTTTTCTATGTCACCGAGACTGACAAGTTCTATTTGGCACCAGTAAACACTCAACGAGAAGTACTGCATTGCAAAAGCAATTGATTACGACTAAAAAGAGGCCATGTTTTTAAAACAATTTATTTAAAAGAAATGTGGAAGGCAAATTGATTGTCAATGTAGCGATAGCACGATCAGAATAAAAGCAAAGAGAATTCGAATATACATTTATTTCCTGAAACCATTTGGTGATGTTTTTTTGCTGTGTGTAATAAATTACTTTTGGGGGGTGAATTTTCTGGCGTCCCAATAACAAACAATATTGGCCCTAGTTCAGGGAATACAAAAATAGGTCATGATTTTATTTGAATTCGTTATTTATTTGCTTTGCTATTTTTATGTGACTCTGTCGCTAGATTTTCATCGAAATCAGAATTCTGATAGCCACTATACAAAGGAGAAAATATATGGGTACTTTTAATCCCCAGCTATTTCTAAGAAATTCGAGACAAGCCTTAACTGATCAGTGATAATTGAACGTTATAATAATAATAATAATAATAATAATAATAATAATAATAATAATAATAATTATTATTATTATTATTATTATTATTATTATTATTATTATTATTATTATTATTATTATTATTATTACTTTCTAAGCTATAACCCTAGTTGGAAAAGCAGAATGCTATAAGCTGAGGGGCTCCAACAGGGAGAAAATTTCCTGACAAACCATGCTGCGATTGATGTATGCTATTGATTGCTATCCAAAATGCGTGAGTGGTTTGTCGGCTCCTGCTGTTTGTAAGTCAACATATTCCACAGTTTAATGCCCTGGAACCATTGCCTGGCATCCGAAATCATTAAACATATTCTGCAGCATATTAGAGACTCATGTACCATATTCTTGAAATATAAAAAGCACCCAGTCCTCTTGACGAGAGACTTTCCAGGTGAATGTGACATCGTCAGTCATTCACTTTTTCAATTGCTTGCTTATCAACTAAAGCAGGAAATACATTATTATTATTATTATTATTATTATTATTATTATTATTATTATTGTTGTTGTTGTTGTTGTTGTTGTTATTATTAGCTAAGCTACAACCCTAGTTGGAAATGCGGGATGCTATAAGCCCAAGGGCTCCAACAGGGAGAAAATAGCCCAACGAGGAAAGAAAATTATGACCAAACTCAACAAAATATCAGAAAGAAAGAGGAGCATCGAAATTAAACAGAAGAGGGAGAAATTAGAAATAGAAACTAGGTCAAGAGAACTCGATCTTCTCTCCAAAAAGAAGAATTATTACAATGAACATTATACCAGAAGCCTTTTCCTCTCCCTAGTGACTTCTATTGTCCAGGTGTTTATTGTATCGAGCTAATTAAGGCCCCTCTCTCTCTCTCTCTCTCTCTCTCTCTCTCTCTCTCTCTCTCTCTCTCTCTCTCTCTCTCTCTCTCTCTCTCTCTCAATTTATACATTAAGGAATGACGATTAATCAAAGTGAAAGTTAAACGACTTCTCCCACCAGTTTCCAGATTCTAAACTTTATTTATTTATTTATTTATTTATTTTTTCTTTTTTTTTATAGAAAAAGAGTTTCATATCCCAGATTTTTGGCTCATGAAAAGTCTGTATATTCAAAGCCTTTTTTGTGAAGAAATATTGCGCGATTATTTTTCTATTTGGGAGGATCTTTGACATTTCTCAAAAAATTTAATATTTCAAAATTTTTACATGTAAGGCCCAGCAACATTTTTTTTTTTTTTTTGAAGGAATCCTATATATCTTTTCTTGATATATTGGATCATTTTTATTTGCTTTGCATGAACGTTTTCTATATATTTATCAAAAGAATTTTTGGAAAAAAGTGTGATAAAGGGAGAAAAATGAAGCTCCTACTCATATAAAGATATAGAGATCACTGGCGCTTTTTATTCTAATATATTGGAAACCTGTCCAATAAAGGCATTGCGTCTGACATTAGCCTAAGACTAGGTTAATATAAACGATACGGGAGGTTGTTGGGGAAGCGCCATGCTCGAGAACTGTTTATTTACAGTTTGAAAGTTTTCATTGAAAAACAAAATTAATCCCAAACTAAATAAGACTCTTTATGTAATTTGGTAATTTCTGGCTGCATTAAGTAGAGATTGAAATTCCATAGATTTTTTATTATTTGGTAGTGTGTGTGTATGTATGTGTAAGGGGGTTCGATGCGCTACTGATAAGTCTTCTGTGTGTATGAAAACCACACAGAGAAGGAGATTCATCCAAGAATCTGCAGCAAAAAGTTGAATAGGACAATGACTATTGTGTTGTTTTTTCTTGAGCCACCCTCTTTTAAATGAAAAGTTTAACGTTGATAGCATGAGGAGGATTATTGTTGCAGTTGTCGTACACTACTTCTCAGTAGTTTAAATTATTATTTTCTTTGCGCCATTGTCTCAACTTTAACGTATTCCGTGTACATCTGTCATATTTATTATTAGATTTTAGTGCGTAGTTGTTTCCTTTTTTACATCCCTCTTTTTCTCTCCCCTCTTGTCTCTTATAAAGACATTCTACGTATTCTTATCAAATGGATTGCTATGCATCCTCCTTGAAAATGGCGTGGATGTTAAATTGAAAAACGTGTTCATCTTGGTACAACATAAACATTATTTGGCCCAGTATGTAGACCGAGTACACGCATCTTTCTCACTCAACTTTTTGTCATGTCAACTGAAGAAATTATTTTCCGTTGTCTTTGATCCTGTAAAAATGGTATACTTTGTTCGAGGGCTGCGTTACTAAATTGTAAGTCTTTCAAACTACTGTTTCTTGTTGGATTATGTACTTTTCAAAAAACATTTGAGGAACGTATTAAAGGTGTATAATTTTTTTTAAAAGAAGAAAATTATTCTTTGCGGTGTACAGTAGTTTTAGTTCTTAGTAATTAATGTCGATAGAAGAATCTATTTTATATATGTATTTATGTATGCATGTATGTATGTATATATACAGTATATATATATATATATATATATATATATATATATATATATATATATATATATATATATATATATATATATATATATATATATATATATATATATATATATATATATAACCACCCAATTTTCATAACTCCCACATTGTACATTATCGCATTTTTAACGTCTTTTTGTAAAACGTCTAGATTGGTAGCCTATGCAGAAGTTAGAAATTTGATCCCTAGTTCGCAATTTAGCTTTCCCAAAGACATTGAAGCATGTTATGTCATTCTTACAATTTCCAATGCTGTGTAGAAATCCCTTGATTGCAATGAGGAAGATGTATGATTGACCATGATTTTAGTGCTGCCTTTGGCCGTGTTAATCATAAGGCCTTTGTTTTCAAACTCAAGCAGTTGGGAGTAAGTGGGTCTTTTCTTAGCATCTTTATTAAATTTTTAAGTAATAGATTGCAAAGAGTCATTGTTGACTATAAGAATGTAATATCTGTTGTTCCCCAGGGTAGTGTTCTAGTCCCGTAAATTTTCATACTATGTACACAATTTAAGTGATTTGACCTAGAAAACAAGCTCATTATATATGCTACTCTTTTTGTATCCATTTCATGTCTTGAATATAGATCTGGTGTTACTTAATCACTTATTATCTAGATAAAATTAGTGCATGATGCAAATTATTGGGCATGAAGTTGAGCCCCAACAAAACTCCAAAGTAAGACAGTAAGAAGGTCGAGAACAGTGGCTCCTCAACATCCATATCGCTACATTGATAGTTTCTTTAACTATATACAACTTTAAAATTTTGTGATTCTTGATGCAAATTCACTTTAGAGAAGCACATTTGATCTGTTTCTTCAATTGCACAATAGCAGGATTTATTGAGAAAGTCTTCGAAAATTTTCGGTGATCAGTCTATCCTAAAACCATTTCATTCTTTCATTGTACCTTGTTTCTGGTATTGTTCTACTATCTGGTCTCCAGGTGTTGACTCGCATCTTAATTTGTTGAACAAGAGCTCGTAGTCTTAATTCTGACTATCTTCTGCATTCAGATCTTCCCACACTGTACCTTCCTATACGTAGCACTAGGTATGCAATTAATTCTAACAGCATTGCCTTCTTCATCACTATGCTCAATACTATATAGTATCCTAGAACTTTTATTCCAGTTGTGACCAAATTGTGGAATAATCTTCCTAATCAATCAATTGAATATGTGGAACTTCAGAAGTTCAAACATGCAGGGAATGTTTTTCTGTTGAACAGGTTGGCATAAGTCTCTCTTCATAGGGATATTACTTCAGAAGTTCAAACTTGCAGGGAATGTTTTTCTGTTGAACAGGTTGGCATAAGTCTCTCTTCATAGGGATATATGAAAGATCTATTTTAAGCTTGTTACTGATCTTAAGATATTGTATATTCCTTACTTCTCATATATAGTTCATTTATTTCCCTATTTCCTTTCCTCACTGGGCTATTTTTCTCTTTAGGAACCCTTGAGCTTGAACTATCTTGCATTTCCAACTATGGTTGTAGCTTAGCTATAGTAATGATAACTAGAGGGGCACTCAGTAGAACGCAGACCTCCACTGCGGCAGCTTATTTCTGACCTTTTCCTTGACCTTGACCTTTGACATTAACATGTATTGATTGGCATGGATTTTCATGCACTGAAATATGAACCAAGTTTGAAGTCTGTGACAATGATGTCCAAACCTATGGCTGATTACGTGATTTGGATATTTTGCTTGGCCGTGACCTTAACCTCTGACCCTGTTCTTTCAAAATTTAATCATATCCAGGTTTTTACATAACAGTTGATCCTTGCAAGTTTTATTACTCCGTTATTCAAATTGTGGCTATGAAGCTGTTCACAATCAAACAAACTTCGTTGGCGGAAGTAGTAATATGTGCGTGCAGAAATGGGCTGAAACATTGATAGTAATTTAATCCATATTGTATATATATATATATATATATATATATATATATATATATATATATATATATCAGGTTCGGGGGGATAGATACTGTGAAAATAATTTTAAATTAATTATAATAAAAAACAAACATTTAAAAAAATCTGGAATATTTGCTATTTAAAGGTCGCTCATGAATGGCAGAGGGAAGGGACAGTGACATTGTCCTATCAAGCAGGACAATGCCCTAGAGACTGACCATACTGTATATGCATATGATCAGCGTCCAAGTCCCCTCTCTACCCAAGCTAGGACCAAGAAGGACCAGGCAATGGCTCCTGATGACCCAGCAGATAGACCTATAGACTCCCCCAAACCCCCATCCTTAACTCACAAGAATAATGAGGTTGCAGCGACCAAATAAACTAACGAGTCTGAGCGGGACTCGAACCCTAGTCTGCCACTCAACAGGCAAGGACGCTACCACCCAGCCACAACAACACATTGTTTCTGGTGAATTCTTCAACGGGTGCTGAACAATACACACCAAACGTTGACTTTTGTGCCCCACTGAAAGTGAAATCATAGGTTTGGTAAAATCCAAATGAGATTTATACTTGGACTCTCTAGCTATGGTAAACAGCTCTTCTAGGAGAAGGACTCTCCAAAATGATACCATTGTTCTCTAGTCTTGGGTAGTGCCATAGCCTCTGTACCATGGTCTTCCATTGTCTTGGGGTAGAGTTTTCTTGCTTGAGGGTACACTCGGGCACACTATTCTATCTAATTTCTCTTCTTACTTTGTTAAAGTTTTTATAGTTTATATAGGAAATAATTATTTTATGTTACTCTTCTTAAAATATTTTATTTTCCTTTTTCCCTTTCTGGGCTATTTTCCCTGATGGATCCATTGGGCCTATAGCATCCTGCTTTTCCAACTAGGGTTGTAGCTTATATAATAATAATAATAATAATAATAATAATAATAATAATAATAATAATAATAATAATAATGATAATAATAATGATAATAATAATAATAATTAGGCCCCCCCTAATCCACTCTAAATCCCCACCCATTTCTTCAAGCTGCTTTGGATAATAAGTCTTCATCTGCTGGAAAAAAAGGAAGATTTCTCCAAAACAAGGAGTAGTTATATTCATATCAGGAGAAAGCTATAAATCTTTACAAGAAATATAGCAGGAAAAACTCCTTCCACATAAAATTCTTTTCCGCGTGATGTACTTCCATCGCCCACCCCCTTCCCCAAAATAAATATCCATTTCAGTTAGAAATTGATGTAGCGGTAAGCAGAGTCATTTTCCCTCAGTAACAACTGTCTCTTTTATTTTCTTTTTCTTATCCTAAATTTACTTATTCCTGTAAGTCTACCTACAGGATGAAACTAGATTTTATGATGATTAAAATATTCATAAATGTTTTTCTACATGCGTGTGTATGTGCTTGAGTGTGTATATATGTGTATATCTATTCTTTTGTTTATAATGTGGTGGTTTATCTAGAGATTTTAGCTTTCTGGAAGCGTTATAAACATTATAGAGCCTGTCTCAGTAAAGAACTGCCAGTGATTTGAGCCTTCTGGATTGCTGTAATTCATTCAAAGATTGATGGCACTGCTGGAAAGAAAAAATTATGTCAATTGTAACGAATTCATCCTTATGTATTTGGCCTTGCTCATGATAATCGCTGATATAGCTACATCTGTTAAGTAATCTATCTAACAACTTATATATGTATATATGTACTTAAATATAAACATTTATACATACATATATGTACTGTATATGTACAGAAAGATATAGAGTGTATATATAGTATATATATGATTTATATATATATATATATATATATATATATATATATATATATATATATATATATATATATATATATGTGTGTATGTGTGTGTGTGTGTGTGTGTGTGTGTGTGTGTATAATCTCATTGAAGGCGATAGAGTGGCGTCAATGTATTTCCTGTTGGAATCTTCACATTTCCTCAGCTTCTTTAAGTTTTCAGCCGTAAATCTTTGGTTTAATGAACGATGATTACTCCTTTCCTTCATACTTATTCACCACAGCACTGTTTCGACAAAACTTTGTCTTTATCAAGCGATTGCTGGTTTACATAAGTTTACAATTCCTTTTCTACATCAGCTTCTACAAATATTACGATTAATTATGATGAGATTACATTCTTAAGAAATTAAAAATGCTAAATAAGCTTAGAAAGAGCGAAATGCATAAAGAATGGAAGAAGTATGATAATGAAAGTTCTAGGTAATAAGCTGTTCACTTCAAGTGCGTTTGACGATTGGCTACCATAACAGTGTGTTAAAGAGAGAGAAGGAATTGGATATATACCAGAATAACTCAAGACGAATGACGCACCCACCTGAGAGCAATCTTTTGCTCTAACTGATTGGAAATTGAAGACTGTGGAGGGCATTGTTATCCGAGCGCTGGAAATTAATGAGGTGATGGAATAATAGAGAGAAGTTTTTAGATTTCGAAATTAACGAGAACACCGGTTGCCTCTCATAATTCGTCTCTGATGTCTGAATTTGCATTTGAAAGCAGTGGGGAATGCATTCGTGTTAATCGTAATATTTGTAGAAGCTGGTATAGGAAAGGAATTGTAAACTTAGGTAAACCAGCAATCGCTTGATAAAGACAAAGTTTTGTCGAAACAGGGCTGTGATGAATAAGTATGAAGAAAAGGAGTAATCATCGTTCATTAAACCAAAGATTTACGGCTGGAAACTTAAAGAAGCTGAGGAAATATGAAGATTCCAGCAGGAAATACATTGACGCCACTCTATCGCCTTCAATGAGATTATATACATACAGACATATATATATATATATATATATATATATATATATATATATATATATATATATATATATCACGTATATATATATATATATATATATATATATATATATATATATCACGTATATATATATATATATATATATATATATATATATATATATATATCACGTATATATACATATATATATATGTATATATATATATATATATATATATATATATATATATATATATATATATATATATATATATCACGTATATATACATATATATATATATATATATATATATATATATATATATATATATATATATATATATAAATCATATATATACAATATATACACTGTATACATATCTTTCTGTACATATACATACATATATCCGTGTATGTATAAATGTTTATATTTAAGTACATATATACATATATAAGTTAATGGATAGATTACTTAACAGATGTAGCTATATCAGCGATTATCATGAGCAAGGCCAGATACATAAGGATGAATTCGTTACAATTGACATAAATTTTTCTTTCCAGCAGTGCCATCAATCTTTGAATGAATTACAGCAATCCAGAAGGCTCAAATCACTGGCAGTTCTTTACTGAGACAGGCTCTATAATGTTTATAACGCTTCCAGAAAGCTAAAATCTCTAAATAAACCACCACATTATAAACAAAAGAATAAATATACACATACATACACACTCAACCACATACAGACATGTAGAAAAACATTTATGAATATTTTAATCATCATAAAATCTAGAGTTTCATCCTGTAGGTAGACTTACAGGACTAAGTAAATTTAGGATAAGAAAAAGAAAATAAAAGAGACAGTTGTTACTGAGGGAAAATGACTCTGCTTACCGCTACATCAATTTCTAACTGAAATGGATATTTATTTTGGGGAAGGGGGTGGGCGATGGAAGTACATCACGCGGAAAAGAATTTTATGTGGAAGGAGTTTTTCCTGCTATATTTCTTGTAAAGATTTATAGCTTTCTCCTGATATGAATATAACTACTCCTTGTTTTGGAGAAATCTTCCTTTTTTTCCAGCAGATGAAGACTTATTATCCAAAGCAGCTTGAAGAAAAGGGGGGGGGGGGGGATTTGGAGTGGATCAAGGGGGCCTAGTTATTATTATTATTATTATTATTATTATTATTAGATAAGCTACAACCCTAGTTGGAAGAACAAGATGCTATAAGCCCAAGGGCTCCAACAGGGAAAAATAGCCCAGTGTGGAAAGGAAATAAGAAAATAAATAAACGATATGAGAAATAATTAACAATTAACAAAATATTTTAAAAAGAGTAACAACTTCAAAACAGATTTTTCATAAATAAACTATAAACATACTTATGTCAGCCTGTTCAACATAAAAACACTTGCTGCATGTTTAAACATTTATAGAGATATGTGGTCTCCCTTATCTATGCGATTTGTATTCAGGTTTTCGTCTTTATATAAATGATATCCATTTTTCTAAATATAAATAAAAATAATTTGTTATCTGAGGTCTGTACAGAAACATTTATAATATTTCTGTTGCTTCCATAATACCCAAATGGTAAAGTCTGCTTCTATGGTGTCATTTAGATATATCACAATCCTTTCAAGACTCACAAGGTCAGTTGCCATTATTATTATTATTATTATTATTATTATTATTATTATTATTATTATTATTATTTGCTAAGCTACAACCCTAGTTGGAAAAGCAGGATGCTATAAGCCCAGTGGATCCAACAGGGAAAATAGCCCAGAAAGGAAAGGAAACAAGGAAAATAAAATATTTTTTGAAGAGTAACAACATTAAAATAATTATTTCCTATATAAACTATAAAAACTTTAACAAAGCAAGAAGAGAAATTAGATAGAATAGTGTGCCCGAGTGTACCCTTAAGCATGAGAACTCTACCTCAAGACAAAGGAAGACCATAGTACAGAGGCTATGGCACTACCCAACATTAGGGAACAATGGTATAATTTTGGAGAGTCCTTATTCTAGAAGAGCGGCTTACCATTGCTAAAGAGTCTCTTCTTTATGAAGAGGAAAGTGGCCACTGAACAATTACAGTGCAGTAACCCCTTGGGTGAAGAAGAATTGTTTGGTAATCTGTGTTGTTAGGTGTATGAGGACAGAGGAGAATATGTAAAGAATAGCCCAGACTATTCAGTGTGGATGTGTGTAGGCAAAGGGAAAATGAACTGTAACCAGAGAGAAGGCCAGTCGAAATACCCCATAACTCACTAGCGGTAGTATTGAACCTCATGATGGAGAAGGCCTGACTATTAGAATTAACTGCATGCCTAGTGTCACGAACAGGATGGTAATGTATGTTTATCGTCATATACCAACCAATTAATCATAGTTATGGCCTCGTGGATGACTAATATAAAGATGATAATTACCGTGTCTTACATATAGATCAAGTTCCAAGCTGGTACCCATTGGCAGCCGAGTTGATTGATGGGGACAGCTTAGGATAGAATTTGGAACTGAAGTCTTAGGAATTATTACTAATTTAGTTTTCTTTAGAACATAATTATTCCGATACTGCATATTTTCAAATAGCTAAATGCTCATCCTATGTCTCCCCTATATAATGAAGAGTAAAATGTCAGAATATATATATATATATATATATATATATATATATATATATATATATACACATATACACACACACACACACACACACACATATATATATATATATATATATATATATATATATATATATATATATATATATATATATATATATATATATATTCGTTCATGCTCTGTTCTACCCGTCCCTCAACTAGGGGAAAAGGGTGGAGAGAGAACAAGATAAAGGGAAACGAAAAAATTAACGTGAGTTTCTATCTCCGTCATCGCACTTGTATACCATGGAAACGGGAAGGGCTTGACGAGGTAATCTCGTTCTACGCTGGTAATAAAGAAAAAAGCATTTTAAGATATATTCATTACAGTTGGCAAGCTAGTTTAAGGTTTTACCTCTCTCTCTCTCTCTCTCTCTCTCTCTCTCTCTCTCTCTCTCTCTCTCTCTCTCTCTCTCTCTCTCTCTCTCTCTCTCTCTCTCTCTCTCTCTCATAGTAGCTAAATTTGTTTTAGATTGATTTCACTATGCCAACTGCCATTTAAAACACGAATAATATAATTAGTCAAGAGGTGTCTGTCTCTGATGACTTTGATTGATTGCTTTTCTATCTAGTGCCACCATCTTTACTCTGCTGCATCTTAGTAAAATTAGATATTTGGTTCTAGTTGATATGTGGATGGGTTACCCCAGCTAATGATGGACGTTAGTAGAAAATTACTGAGTACTGGCGTAATACAGTTGGCTTCATTAATTCCGGCACACTTCACGGAAAGCTAAGGAGACGTCAGTGTACCGGAATTAATGAAGCCAACTGCACCTCTAACGAGGAGTTGGAGGAGATAAATTCTATTATAATTTGTAGAAAAATTTGTATATATGGAAGTGATTTTTCCCAGGGTAGAGTTAGAAACCAATAGAATGTGTACAATCTCTGTATTTCTATATATTGAGACAAGGTAGAGTTAGAAACCAATTGAAAGTGTACAATCTCTGTATTTCTATACCTTGAGACAAGGTAGAGTTAGAAACCAATTGAAAGTGTACAATCTCTGTATTTCTATTTATTGAGACAGGGTAGAGTTAGAAACCAATTGAAAGTGTACAATCTCTTTATTTCTATATATTGAGACAGGGTAGAGTTAGAAACCAATTGAAAGTGTACAATCTCTCTATTTCTATACCTTGAGACAAGGTAGAGTTAGAAACCAATTGAAAGTGTACAATCTCTCTATTTCTATTTATTGAGACAGGGTAGAGTTAGAAACCAATTGAAAGTGTACAATCTCTTTATTTCTATATATTGAGACAGGGTAGAGTTAGAAACCAATTAAAAGTGTACAATCTCTCTATTTCTATATATTGAGACAGGGTAGAGTTAGAAACCAATTGAAAGTGTACAATCTCTGTATTTCTATACCTTCAGACAAGGTAGAGTTAGAAACCAATTGAAAGTGTACAATCTCTGTATTTCTATACCTTCAGACAAGGTAGAGTTAGAAACCAATTGAAAATGTACAATCTCTTTATTTCTATATATTGAGACAGGGTAGAGTTAGACACCAATTAAAAGTGTACAATCTCTGTATTTCTATATATTGAGACAGGGTAGAGTTAGGAACCAATTGAAAGTGTACAATCTTTGTATTTCTATACCTGGAGACAAGGTAGAGTTAGAAACCAATTGAAAGTGTACAATCTCTGTATTTCTATACCTTGAGACAAGGTAGAGTTAGAAACCAATTGAAAGTGTACAATCTCTTTATTTCTATATATTGAGACAGGGTAGAGTTAGAAACCAATTGAAAGTGTACAATCTCTCTATTTCTATACCTTGAGACAAGGTATAGGTAGAAACCAAAAGAATGTGTACAATCTCTCTATTTCTATATATTGAGACAGGGTAGAGTTAGAAACCAATTGAAAGTGTACAATCTCTGTATTTCTATACCTTGAGACAAGGTAGAGTTAGAAACCAATAGAATGTGTACAATCTCTCTATTTCTATATATTGAGACAGGGTAGAGTTAGAAACCAATTGAAAGTGTACAATCTCTGTATTTCTATACCTTGAGACAAGGTAGAGTTAGAAACCAATTGAAAGTGTACAATCTCTCTATTTCTATACCTTGAGACAAGGTAGAGTTAGAAACCAATAGAATGTGTACAATCTCTATTTTTTATTTATTGAGACAGGGTAGAGTTAGAAACCAATTGAAAGTGTACAATCTCTGTATTTCTATACCTTGAGACAAGGTAGAGTTAGAAACCAATTGAAAGTGTACAATCTCTCTATTTCTATACCTTGAGACAAGGTAGAGTTAGAAACCAATTGAAAGTGTACAATCTCTGTATTTCTATACCTTGAGACAAGGTAGAGTTAGAAACCAATTGAAAGTGTACAATCTCTTTATTTCTATATATTGAGACAGGATAGAATTAGAAACCAATTAAAAGTGTACAATCTCTGTATTTCTATATATTGAGACAGGGTAGAGTTAGAAACCAATAGAATGTGTACAATCTCTCTATTTCTATATATTGAGACAGGGTAGAGTTAGAAACCAATTGAAAGTGTACAATCTCTGTATTTCTATACCTTGAGACAAGGTAGAGTTAGAAACCAATTGAAAGTGTACAATCTCTTTATTTCTATATATTGAGACAGGATAGAATTAGAAACCAATTAAAAGTGTACAATCTCTGTATTTCTATATATTGAGACAGGGTAGAGTTAGAAACCAATTAAAAGTGTACAATCTCTGTATTTCTATACCTTGAGACAAGGTAGAGTTAGAAACCAATTAAAAGTGTACAATCTCTCTATTTTTATATATTGAGACAGGGTAGAGTTAGGAACCAATTAAAAGTGTACAATCTCTGTATTTCTATACCTTGAGACAAGGTAGAGTTAGAAACCAATAGAATGTGTACAATCTCTCTATTTCTATATATTGAGACAGGGTAGAGTTAGAAACCAATTGAAAGTGTACAATCTCTGTATTTCTATACCTTGAGACAAGGTAGAGTTAGAAACCAATAGAATGTGTACAATCTCTCTATTTCTATATATTGAGACAGGGTAGAGTTAGAAACCAATTGAAAGTGTACAATCTCTGTATTTCTATACCTTGAGACAAGGTAGAGTTAGAAACCAATAGAATGTGTACAATCTCTCTATTTCTATATATTGAGACAGGGTAGAATTAGAAACCAATTGAAAGTGTACAATCTCTGTATTTCTATACCTTGAGACAAGGTAGAGTTAGAAACCAATTAAAAGTGTACAATCTCTCTATTTTTATATATTGAGACAGGGTAGAGTTAGGAACCAATTAAAAGTGTACAATCTCTGTATTTCTATACCTTGAGACAAGGTAGAGTTAGAAACCAATAGAATGTGTACAATCTCTCTATTTCTATATATTGAGACAGGGTAGAGTTAGAAACCAATTGAAAGTGTACAATCTCTGTATTTCTATACCTTCAGACAAGGTAGAGTTAGAAACCAATAGAATGTGTACAATCTCTCTATTTCTATATATTGAGACGGTAGAATTAGAAACCAATTGAAAGTGTACAATCTCTGTATTTCTATACCTTGAGACAAGGTAGAGTTAGAAACCAATTAAAAGTGTACAATCTCTCTATTTTTATATATTGAGACAGGGTAGAGTTAGAAACCAATTAAAAGTGTACAATCTCTGTATTTCTATACCTTGAGACAAGGTAGAGTTAGAAACCAAATGAAAGTGTACAATCTCTCTATTTCTATATATTGAGACAGGGTAGAGTTAGGAACCAATTAAAAGTGTACAATCTCTTTATTTCTATATATTGAGACAGGGTAGAGTTAGAAACCAATTGAAAGTGTACAATCTCTGTATTTCTATACCTTGAGACAAGGTAGAGTTAGAACCCAATTGAAAGTGTACAATCTCTTTATTTCTATATATTGAGACAAGGTAGAGTTAGAAACCAATTGAAAGTGTACAATATCTGTATTTCTATACCTTGAGACAAGGTAGAGTGAGAAACCAATTAAAAGTGTACAATCTCTCTCTATTTCTATATATTGAGACAGGGTAGAGTTAGAAACCAATTAAAAGTGTACAATCTTTGTATTTCTATACCTTGAGACAAGGTAGAGTTAAAAACCAATTGAAAGTGTACAATCTCTCTATTTCTATATATTGAGACAGGGTAGAGTTAGAAACCAATTAAAAGTGTACAATCTCTCTATTTCTATATATTGAGACAGGGTAGAGTTAGAAACCAATTGAAAGTGTACAATCTCTGTATTTCTGTATATTGAGACAGAGCAGAGTTAGAAACAAATTGAAAGTGTACAATCTCTGTATTTCTATACCTTGAGACAAGGTAGAGTTAGAAACCAATTGAAAGTGTACAATCTCTGTATTTCTTTATATTGAGAGAGGGTAGAGTTAGAAACGAATTGAAAGGGTACAATGTCTGTATTTCTATACCTTGAGACAAGGTAGAGTTAGAAACCAATTAAAAGTGTACAATCTCTCTATTTCTATATATTGAGACAGGGTAGAGTTAGAAACCAATTAAAAGTGTACAATCTCTGTATTTCTATACCTTGAGACAAGGTAGAGTTAGAAACCAATTGAAAGTGTACAATCTCTCTATTTCTATATATTGAGACAGGGTAGAGTTAGGAACCAATTAAAAGTGTACAATCTCTTTATTTCTATATATTGAGACAGGGTAGAGTTAGAAACCAATTGAAAGTGTACAATATCTGTATTTCTATACCTTGAGACAAGGTAGAGTTAGAAACCAATTAAAAGTGTACAATCTCTCTATTTCTATTTATTGAGACAGGGTAGAGTTAGAAACCAATTGAAAGTGTACAATCTCTCTATTTCTATATATTGAGACAGGGTAGAGTTAGAAACCAATTGAAAGTGTACAATCTCTCTATTTCTATATATTGAGACAGGGTAGAGTTAGAAACAAATTGAAAGTGTACAATCTCTGTATTTCTGTATATTGAGACAGAGCAGAATTAGAAACAAATTGAAAGTGTACAATCTCTGTATTTCTATACCTTGAGACAAGGTAGAGTTAGAAACCAATTGAAAGTGTACAATCTCTGTATTTCTGTATATTTAGACAAGGCAGAGTTAGAAACCAATTGAAAGTGTACAATCTCTGTATTTCTTTATATTGAGAGAGGGTAGAGTTAGAAACCAATTGAAAGTGTACAATCTCTGTATTTCTATACCTTGAGACAAGGTAGAGTTAGAAACCAATTGAAAGTGTACAATCTCTCTATTTCTAGAAATTGAAACAAGGTAGAGTTAGAAACCAATTGAAAGTGTACAATCTCTGTATTTCTATATATTGAGACACGGTAGAGTTAGAAACCAATTGAAAGTGTACAATCTCTCTATTTCTGTATATTGAGACAGAGCAGAGTTAGAAACAAATTGAAAGTGTACAATCTCTGTTTTTCTATATATTAAGACAGGGTAGATTTAGAAACCAATTGAAAGTGTACAATCTCTGTATTTCTATATATTAAGACTGGGTAGAGTTAGAAACCAATTGAAAGTGTACAATGTCTGTATTTCTAAATTTTGAGACAGGGTAGAGTTAGAAACTAATTGAAAGTGTACAATCTCTGTATTTCTATATATTGAGACAGGGTAGAGTTAGAAACCAATTGAAAGTGTACAATCTCTCTATTTCTGTATATTGAGACAGAGCAGAGTTAGAAACTAATTGAAAGTGTACAATCTCTGTATTTCTGTATATTGAGACAGAGCAGAGTTAGTAACCAATTGAAAGTGTACAATCTCTGTATTTCTATATATTGAGACAGGGTAGAGTTAGAAACTAATTGAAAGTGTACAATCTCTCTATTTCTGTATATTGATGCAGAGCAGAGTTAGTAACCAATTTAAAGTGTACAATCTCTTTATTTCTGTATATTGAGACAGGGCAGAGTTAGAAACAAATTGAAAGTGTACAATGTCTCTATTTCTGTATATTGAGACAGGGCAGAGTTAGAAACCAATTGAAAGTGTACAATCTTTGTATTTCTATATATTGAGACAGGGTAGAGTTCGAAACCAATTGAAAGTGTACAATCTCTCTATTTCTATATATTGAGACAGGGTAGAGTTAGAAACCAATTGAAAGTGTACAATCTTTCTATTTCTATATATTGAGACAGGGTAGAGTTAGAAACCAATTGAAAGTGTACAATCTCTCTATTTCTATATATTGAGACAGGGTAGAGTTAGAAACCAATTGAAAGTGTACAATCTCTCTATTTCTATATATTGAGACAGGGTAGAGTTAGAAACCAATTGAAAGTGTACAATCTCCTTATTTCTATATTTTGAGACAGGGTAGAGTTAGAAACCAATTGAAAGTGTACAATCTCTGTATTTCTATATATTGAGACAGGGTAGAGTTAGAAACCAATTGAAAGTGTACAATCTCTGTATTTTTATATATTAAGACGGTAGAGTTAGAAACCAATTGAATGTGTACAATCTCTGTATTTCTATATATTGAGACAGGGCAGTGTTAGAAACAAATTGAAAGTGTACAATCTCTCTATTTCTATATATTGAGACAGGGTAGAGTTAGAAACCAATTGAAAGTGTACAATCTCTGTATTTTTGTATATTAAGACGGTAGAGTTAGAAACCAATTGAAAGTGTACAATCTCTGTATTTCTATATATTGAGACAGGGCAGTGTTAGAAACAAATTGAAAGTGTACAATCTCTCTATTTCTATATATTGAGACAGGGTAGAGTTCGAAACCAATTGAAAGTGTACAATCTCTCTATTTCTATATATTGAGACAGGGTAGAGTTAGAAACCAATTGAAAGTGTACAATCTCTGTATCTTTATATATTAAGACGGTAGAGTTAGAAACCAATTGAAAGTGTACAATCTCTGTATTTCTATATATTGAGACAGGGCAGTGTTAGAAACAAATTGAAAGTGTACAATCTCTCTATTTCTATATATTGAGACAGGGTAGAGTTCGAAACCAATTGAAAGTGTACAATCTCTCTATTTCTATATATTGAGACAGGGTAGAGTTAGAAACCAATTGAAAGTGTACAATCTCTCTATTTCTATATATTGAGACAGGGTAGAGTTAGAAACCAATTGAAAGTGTACAATCTCCTTATTTCTATATATTGAGATAGGGTAGAGTTAGAAACGAATTGAAAGGGTACAATCTCTGTATTTATATATATTGAGACAGGGTAGAGTTAGAAACCAATTGAAAGTGTACAATCTCTGTATTTCTATATATTAAGACGGTAGAGTTAGAAACCAATTGAAAGTGTACAATCTCTGTATTTCTATATATTGAGACAGGGCAGAGTTAGAAACAAATTGAAAGTGTACAATCTCTCTATTTCTATATATTGATACAGGGTAGAGTTAGAAACCAATTGAAAGTGTACAATCTCTGTATTTCTGTATATTGAGACAGGGTAGAGTTAGAAACCAATTGAAAGTGTACAGTCTCTCTATTTCTATATATTGAGACAGGGTAGAGTTAGAAACCAATTGAAAGTGTACAATCTCTCTATTTCTATATATTGAGACAGGGTAGAGTTAGAAACCAATTGAAAGTGTACAATCTCTCTATTTCTATATATTGAGACAGGGTAGAGTTAGAAACCAATTGAAAGTGTACAATCTCTCTATTTCTATATATTGAGACGGTAGAGTTAGAAACCAATTGAAAGTGTACAATCTCTGTATTTCTATATATTGATTCAGGGCAGAGTTAGAAACCAATTGAAAGTGTACAATCTCTCTATTTCTATATATTGAGACAGGGTAGAGTTAGAAACCAATTGAAAGTGTACAATCTCTGTATTTCTGTAAATTGAGACAAGGTAGAGTTAGAAACCAATTGAAAGTGTACAATCTCTCTATTTCTATATATTGAGACAGGACAGAATTAGAAACAAATTGAAAGTGTACAATCTCTGTATTTCTATATATTGAGACAGGGTAGAGTTAGAAACCAATTGAAAGTGTACAATCTCTGTATTTCTGTATATTGAGACAGGGCAGAGTTAGAAACAAATTGAAAGTGTACAATCTCTGTATTTCTATATACTGAGACAGTGTAGAGTTAGAAACCAATTGAAAGTGTACAATTTCTGTATTTCTGTATATTGAGACAGGGTAGAGCTAGAAACAAATTGAAAGTGTACACTCTCTGTATTTCTATATATTGAGACAGGGTAGAGTTAGAAACCAATTGAAAGTGTACAATCTCTGTATTTCTATATATTGATACAGGGTAGAGTTAGAAACCAATTGAAAGTGTACAATCTTTGTATTTCTGTATATTGTGACAGGGTAGAGTTAGAAACCAATTGAAAGTGTACAATCTCTCTATTTCTATATATTGAGACAGGGCAGAGTTAGAAACAAATTGAAAGTGTACAATCTCTGTATTTCTGTATATTGAGACAGGGCAGAGTTAGAAACCAATTGAAAGTGTACAATCTCTGTATTTCTATATATTGATACAGGGTAGAGTTAGAAACCAATTGAAAGTGTACAATCTCTCTATTTCTATATATTGAGACAGGGTAGAGTTCGAAACCAATTGAAAGTGTACAATCTTTGTATTTCTGTTTATTGTGACAGGGTAGAGTTAGAAACCAATTGAAAGTGTGCAATCCCTCTATTTCTATATATTGAGACAGGGTAGAGTTAGTAACCAATTGAAAGTGTACAATCTCTGTTTTTCTATATATATATTAATACAGGGTAGAGTTAGAAACCAATTGAAAGTGTACAATCTTTGTATTTCTGTATATTGTGACAGGATAGAGTTAGAAACCAATTGAAAGTGTGCAATCCCTCTATTTCTATATATTGAGACAGGGTAGAGTTAGAAACCAATTGAAAGTGTACAATCTCTGTATTTCTATATATTGAGACAGGGTAGAGTTAGAAACCAATTGAAAGTGTACAATCTCTGTATTTCTATATATTGAGACAGGGTAGAGTTAGAAACCAATTGAAAGTGTACAATCTCTCTATTTCTATATATTAAGACGGTAGAGTTAGAAACCAATTGAAAGTGTACAATCTCTCTATTTCTATATATTGAGATAGGGTAGAGTTAGAAACCAATTGAAAGTGTACAATCTCTGTATTTCTATATATTGATACAGGGTAGAGTTAGAAACCAATTGAAAGTGTACTATCTCTCTATTTCTATATATTGGGACAGGGTAGAGTTAGAAACCAATTGAAAGTGTACAATCTCTCTATTTCTATATATTAAGACGGTAGAGTTAGAAACCAATTGAAAGTGTACAATCTCTCTATTTCTATATATTGAGATAGGGTAGAGTTAGAAACCAATTGAAAGTGTACAATCTCTGTATTTCTATATATTGATACAGGGTAGAGTTAGAAACCAATTGAAAGTGTACAATCTCTCTATTTCTATATATTGAGACAGGGTAGAGTTAGAAACCAATTGAAAGTGTACAATATCTCTATTTCTATATATTAAGACGGTAGAGTTAGAAACCAATTGAAAGTGTACAATCTCTGTATTTCTATATATTGAGACAGGGTAGAGTTAGAAACCAATTGAAAGTGTACAATCTCTGTATTTCTATATATTGGGACAGGGTAGAGTTAGAAACCAATTGAAAGTGTACAATCTCTCTATTTCTATATATTAAGACGGTAGAGTTAGAAACCAATTGAAAGTGTACAATCTCTGTATTTCTATATATTGAGACAGGGTAGAGTTAGAAACCAATTGAAAGTGTACAATCTTTGTATTTTTATATGTTGAGACAGGGTAGAGTTAGAAACCAATTGAAAGTGTACAATCTCTCTATTTCTATATATTAAGACGGTAGAGTTAGAAACCAATTGAAAGTGTACAATCTCTGTATTTCTGTATATTGAGATAGGGTAGAGTTAGAAACCAATTGAAAGTGTACAATCTCTGTATTTCTATATATTGATACAGGGTAGAGTTAGAAACCAATTGAAAGTGTACAATCTCTGTATTTCTATATATTGATACAGGGTAGAGTTAGAAACCAATTGAAAGTGTACAATCTCTCTATTTCTATATATTGAGACAGGGTAGAGTTAGAAACCAATTGAAAGTGTGCAATCCCTCTATTTCTATATATTGAGACAGGGTAGAGTTAGAAACCAATTGAAAGTGTACAATCTCTGTTTTTCTATATATTGATACAGGGTAGAGTTAGAAACCAATTGAAAGTGTACAATCTTTGTATTTCTGTATATTGTGACAGGGTAGAGTTAGAAACCAATTGAAAGTGTGCAATCCCTCTATTTCTATATATTGAGACAGGGTAGAGTTAGAAACCAATTGAAAGTGTACAATCTCTGTTTTTCTATATATTGATACAGGGTAGAGTTAGTAACCAATTGAAAGTGTACAATCTCTGTATTTCTATATATTGAGACAGGGTAGAGTTAGAAACCAATTGAAAGTGTGCAATCCCTCTATTTTTATATATAGAGACAGGGTAGAGTTAGAAACCAATTGAAAGTGTACAATCTCTCTATTTCTATATATTGAGACAGGGTAGAGTTAGAAACCAATTGAAAGTGTACAATCTCTGTATTTCTATATATTGAGACAGGGTAGAGTTAGAAACCAATTGAAAGTGTACAATCTCTCTATTTCTGTATATTGAGACAGGGTAGAGTTAGAAACCAATTGAAAATGTACAATCTCTGTATTTCTATATTGAGACAGGGTAGAGTTAGAAACCAATTTAAAGTGTACAGAAATTTTCAGAGATTATAGCTTTCCTTAATATAATTTCGTCTGTTGAGTTAGTTGGTTAGAAGAGGAAAACTGTTTTTAATATTTGTAATTTTAATCAGTTTAATTTTTTCTGTCTTTCATTGTACGTTTGGTGGGAAAGATAGTGAAATTGAATACAGATTGAGGTTCTAATGATGTTGTTAATCTACTCAACAATATAAAATTGCCTTGAGTATTATACGCTCTACTAATTCATGTTTTCAACTCCAACGCTGATTTTATTTTTTCTTACAAGTGATTTTTACTATCAACAGCCTGCTTTATATGTTACTTCTCTCTAAGTATTATTATTATTATTATTATTATTATTATTATTATTATTATTACTAAGTAAGCTACAACCCTAGTTAAAAAAAGACAGATGCTATAACCCCAGGGGCTCCAACAGGGGAAAATACCCCCATAGTCTTAAGTTCTGTTATCTACAAATAAGTGCTCATACATTAATGACCTCAGTCGTGAAATATAATGTCATTGTTTCCCCCCGGTTAAGTCTCACTAATAGCACTCTCTATTGAGCAGCATTATCCTATCATTCATAAATAAAGAAAGGATACTAATTACAAAAAGAGGGTGATTTCAGTTCTGGCCTAATAACCTGGCTGTAAGAAAGTAAAACTAAATAAAGATCAATGGAAACGAAGGAAAAGGGCTTCTCTAATTTGGAAGTAGAACTTTCAGACCATATATCAAGTTTTACCTCAAGTTCAGTTCATCCTTTTGATTTGGGGATCAATACGAAACGTCTTTCAATACGGAGATGTTATGAAAATATTACGCATGGAAAAATATAGCTATATTTTTCCTAGCGTTCCGCCGAAGGCCTATGTACATATTTTTTTTCCCCGTTTCTTATGCGTAGGCTTAAGATCGGCTTTCTTTCCCTTTAAAGTCTTTGAATAAAGTGAGGCCGGGCAAAAAGAAACAAGCTTCAAAGGATTCCTATACTCATTAGTCCTATCACAAAAAAGAAATAAAAAATGGAAGAAAATACCTTTTGATATTCTGCATCGTTTGTAAGTATCAGTATAGTCGTATTGGATAAGCTTTTATGTTTATATTTTGTACTTTTGTTCGTCTGATGTTTTTATGAAAATAAGAGCCAATCATTTGAATGAAAGTTTAGGATAAGCCCACTAGTTTTTGAGATGTTTCTTTTTCATTCTCAAAAATGGCCGATTCTGAAAATCTCTTCTGGCTTCAATTTTCCCTGATTACTTTTGTGTGTCATTATTTCAAGGGATAGGTTCGTTCAGCTTAAAGGCCGCTCATGAAGGACAGAGGCAAGGCATAGTGACATTGCCCTAGCAAGCAGGACAATGCCCTAGAGACTGACCATATATGCATATGATGAGCGCCCAAGCCCCCCTCTACCCAAGCTAAGTCTAGTGAAGCCCAGGTAATGGCTGCTGATGACTCAGCATGTAGGCCTATAGGCTCCCCCAAACTCCCATCATTAGCTCACAAGGTTGGTTAAGTTGCTGACACTGAAGGAACTAACGAGTTTGAGCGGGACTCGAACCCCCATTTGCCGATTACCAGGCAGATAACTGATTCTGTGAGAAAATCTAGCCGCAGAACTAACACTTCCCCTTGTGAGCAGAAAACCTTTCTGTCAGTCTTTAGCGATGAACATTATCATAATGTAATTCATTGAATGTTACCGAACACCTATTCTGACAGAAAAGACTTTCAAGAGTACGCGATTTATATAAACACTTACATTTTTGTATTGTAGAGCCATATGCGATTTACAAGAATTAGCCCCGGATAAAAATGTATAAAGGTATGACGTATACAAATCAACTTATTGAAAGGTCATATAAAATGGTTAAATGTTTTGCAATGTATATTGA
>NC_090751.1:87848914-87851414 GCF_036898095.1 Palaemon carinicauda
ATAATAATGAGGTAAATAAACACTATGCTACAATTACCATTGGTGTCAGATGTTGGTTCTAATAATAATGAGGTAAATCATTTACGTTTATCTATAATGAATGAGCGAAAAGGCTTCAGCCGCAAGATATTTGGGGCCTTAAAAATCATTCAATTCTGCTGATACAAGCTTGCCAGCACACAATGGGCATTAAAACCCGCATGAACTCTTCACGAATTCAATCATTTCGTATCGAATGATCGAAGACGGTAATAATTTGATCCCTGAAATTATATTTAGTATAGAACAGCTATTAATAAAGCTGGTTTTCACCTGTTATTGCCTCTTTTATGACCTCGATCAAAAAGATAATTGGTATCCACTCAAAGGGCAATTGAAACCCTCGTTACTCTTGTCTCAAGCTAATTGCCCCACTTCAGACTTGCACTGAGCAGAATTCTAATTACTTGGTCTATTGTGCCACGGATTTCTCCACTTTTAATTCGTCAAGAGAGTCGGATTTAGAATGTTTTATTCTTGACACTCAAAGGCAGACAACCAAGTGCCCCTTTTTCAGGCAAGGAGGGAACAAGAAAAAGAAAGGGTAAGGAAAATGAAGAGCTTGAACCCCGAGATGCTTTAAATCTGCCCTTTGACGGATGTACAGTAAGACTGGGAAAACGTCTCTGGCTGAGAGTTCCATATTAGTGTGAAATATTTTGTAGTTGAAGATATCGTTCAAAAGATACACATGCATACACACACATATGTATATATATATATATATATATATATATATATATATATATATATATATATATATATATATATATATATATGAGAGAGAGAGAGAGAGAGAGAGAGAGAGAGAGAGAGAGAGAGAGAGAGAGAGAGAGAGAGAGAGAGAGAGAGAGAGATTTTGAAAATACAGAAATTCGTCTTTCAGATATATTTTCAGTACTTGGGAGTTTTATAATTAAATCCTAGAATTGTAATAAGATGTAATAAGATCCTAGAAACCGATTACGGACATATATATATATATATATATATATATATATATATATATATATATATATATATATATATATATATATATATATATATATATATATAATGAAAAAGAAAAATTTTGAAATTTTGTTTATAAATTTTACTTTTTTCTTTAGGCTAAATTATGGTGCCGGCATCGATGAGAGATTCTTTCAGTTTATTTCAGTACATCAGTTAATTATGAAGATAATAAAAAAAAAAATTAGAACATTTTATATAAGAGTGTATGTTTAGATCTCTTGATGTTTAAAATGTATGGTTTCTTGTTCTGTAAATACTTTATTTAAGAATTTCTAGTCTGACGTCATACATTAAACTTTTAATCTCATTTCATCTTAATATAATGGGAATAATTTATAAAAGAAGAAATTGGTATGATAGAAATAGCTTTTGAAATCGTGGCTTTGAATGGCAGTACATGCCTAATAATCTGCAAAAATATTCAAAAAAAAAAAAAAAAAAGTTAAAGCGCAACCTTGATATTTTAGAAATCGCTTGGTGGGGTTTTATGTACATAACAACACAGTGTGGAAATATGTTGTCATTTTGGTGGTCTTTTATAACAACACCAACAGTGTGGAAGTGTATTGTCATCATATGGTAGTAGGTTGGCCAGGGCACCAGCCACCCGTTGAAATACTACCGCTAGAATGTTATGGGGTCCTTTGACTGGCCAGACAGTACTGCATTGGATCCTTTTCTCTGGTTACAGTTCACTTTCCCTTTGCCTACGCATACATCGAATAGTCTGGCCTCTTCTTTGCAAATTCACCTCTATCCTCATAACCAAGGGGCTAACTACTGCACTGTAATTGTTTAGTGGCTACTATCCTCTTGATAAGGGTAGAAGACACTCTTTTGTTATGGTAAGCAGCTCTTCTAGGAGGACACTCCAAAATCAAACCATTGTTCTCTAGTCTTGGGTAGTGCCATGGCCTCTGTACCACGATCTTCCACTATCTTTGATTAGAATTCTCTTCCTTAAGGGTACACTCGGGCGCACTATTCTATCTCATTTCTCTTCCTTTGTTTTGTTAAAGTTTTTATAGCTTACATAGGAAATATTTTAATGTTACTGTTCTTAAAATATTTTATTTTTCCTTGTTTCCTTTCCTCACTGGCTGTTTTCCCTGTTGGGGCCCCTGGACTTATAGCATCCTGCTTTTCCAACTACGGTTGTAGCTTAGCCAGTAATAATGCTAATAATAATAATATAGATAGATAGATAGAGACATAAATTGTATCTACTGTATACTGTATTTACATGATAATTGTGTCACTAACACGAATAATTCTTTTTTTTTTTTCAGATTAGCCTAAAATACTTATTAATATCGAGTTCTCTCTAGCACAGGAACACAGATCTATAGGAAAATTCCTTTTTTATGATAAGTACTTCTGCTCGGCCATGTATTGGAACCTTAACGTAGAATGTAAATGAAGGTGACATTAAGAATCTACCATTCTG
>NC_090751.1:87856414-87866414 GCF_036898095.1 Palaemon carinicauda
AATCTCTCTATTTCTATATATTGAGACAGGGTAGAGTTACAAACCAATTGAAAGTGTACAATCTCTGTATTTCTATACCTTGAGACAAGATAGAGTTACAAACCAATTGAAAGTGTACAATCTCTCTATTTCTATACCTTGAGACAAGATAGAGTTAGAAACCAATTGAAAGTGTACAATCCCTCTATTTCTATACATTGAGACAGGGTAGAGTTAGAAACCAATTGAAAGTGTACAATCTCTGTATTTCTATACCTTGAGACAAGATAGAGTTACAAACCAATTGAAAGTGTACAATCTCTCTATTTCTATACATTGAGACAGGGTAGAGTTAGAAACCAATTGAAAGTGTACAATCTCTGTATTTCTATACCTTGAGACAAGATAGAGTTACAAACCAATTGAAAGTGTACAATCTCTCTATTTCTATATATTGAGACAGGGTAGAGTTCGAAACCAATTGAAAGTGTACAATCTCTGTATTTCTATACCTTGAGACAAGATAGAGTTAGAAACCAATTGAAAGTGTACAATCTCTGTGTTTCTATACCTTGAGACAAGATAGAGTTACAAACCAATTGAAAGTGTACAATCTCTCTATTTCTATATATTGAGACAAGATAGAGTTACAAACCAATTGAAAGTGTACAATCCCTCTATTTCTATACATTGAGACAGGGTAGAGTTAGAAACCAATTGAAAGTGTACAATCTCTCTATTTCTATATATTGAGACAGGGTAGAGTTACAAACCAATTGAAAGTGTACAATCTCTGTATTTCTATACCTTGAGACAAGATAGAGTTACAAACCAATTGAAAGTGTACAATCTCTCTATTTCTATACCTTGAGACAAGATAGAGTTAGAAACCAATTGAAAGTGTACAATCCCTCTATTTCTATACATTGAGACAGGGTAGAGTTAGAAACCAATTGAAAGTGTACAATCTCTGTATTTCTATACCTTGAGACAAGATAGAGTTACAAACCAATTGAAAGTGTACAATCTCTCTATTTCTATACATTGAGACAGGGTAGAGTTAGAAACCAATTGAAAGTGTACAATCTCTGTATTTCTATACCTTGAGACAAGATAGAGTTACAAACCAATTGAAAGTGTACAATCTCTCTATTTCTATATATTGAGACAGGGTAGAGTTCGAAACCAATTGAAAGTGTACAATCTCTGTATTTCTATACCTTGAGACAAGATAGAGTTAGAAACCAATTGAAAGTGTACAATCTCTGTGTTTCTATACCTTGAGACAAGATAGAGTTACAAACCAATTGAAAGTGTACAATCTCTCTATTTCTATATATTGAGACAGGGTAGAGTTAGAAACCAATTGAAAGTGTACAATCCCTCTATTTCTATACATTGAGACAGGGTAGAGTTAGAAACCAATTGAAAGTGTACAATCTCTCTATTTCTATATATTGAGACAGGGTAGAGTTACAAACCAATTGAAAGTGTACAATCTCTGTATTTCTATACCTTGAGACAAGATAGAGTTACAAACCAATTGAAAGTGTACAATCTCTCTATTTCTATACCTTGAGACAAGATAGAGTTAGAAACCAATTGAAAGTGTACAATCCCTCTATTTCTATACATTGAGACAGGGTAGAGTTAGAAACCAATTGAAAGTGTACAATCTCTGTATTTCTATACCTTGAGACAAGATAGAGTTACAAACCAATTGAAAGTGTACAATCTCTCTATTTCTATACATTGAGACAGGGTAGAGTTAGAAACCAATTGAAAGTGTACAATCTCTGTATTTCTATACCTTGAGACAAGATAGAGTTACAAACCAATTGAAAGTGTACAATCTCTCTATTTCTATATATTGAGACAGGGTAGAGTTCGAAACCAATTGAAAGTGTACAATCTCTGTATTTCTATACCTTGAGACAAGATAGAGTTAGAAACCAATTGAAAGTGTACAATCTCTGTGTTTCTATACCTTGAGACAAGATAGAGTTACAAACCAATTGAAAGTGTACAATCTCTCTATTTCTATATATTGAGACAAGATAGAGTTACAAACCAATTGAAAGTGTACAATCCCTCTATTTCTATACATTGAGACAGGGTAGAGTTAGAAACCAATTGAAAGTGTACAATCCCTCTATTTCTATACATTGAGACAGGGTACAGTTAGAAACCAATTGAAAGTGTACAATCTCTCTATTTCTATATATTGAGACAGGGTAGAGTTAGAAACCAATTGAAAGTGTACAATCTCTCTATTTCTATACATTGAGACAGGGTAGAGTTAGAAACCAATTGAAAGTGTACAATCCCTCTATTTCTATACATTGAGACAGGGTAGAGTTAGAAACCAATTGAAAGTGTACAATCCCTCTATTTCTATACATTGAGACAGGGTAGAGTTAGAAACCAATTGAAAGTGTACAATCTCTCTATTTCTATACATTGAGACAGGGTAGAGTTAGAAACCAATTGAAAGTGTACAATCCCTCTATTTCTATACATTGAGACAGGGTAGAGTTAGAAACCAATTGAAAGTGTACAATCCCTCTATTTCTATACATTGAGACAGGGTAGAGTTAGAAACCAATTGAAAGTGTACAATCTCTCTATTTCTATATATTGAGACAGGGTAGAGTTAGAAACCAATTGAAAGTGTACAATCTCTCTATTTCTATACATTGAGACAGGGTAGAGTTAGAAACCAATTGAAAGTGTACAATCCCTCTATTTCTATACATTGAGACAGGGTAGAGTTAGAAACCAATTGAAAGTGTACAATCTCTGTATTTCTATACCTTGAGACAAGATAGAGTTACAAACCAATTGAAAGTGTACAATCTCTCTATTTCTATACATTGAGACAGGGTAGAGTTAGAAACCAATTGAAAGTGTACAATCTCTGTATTTCTATACCTTGAGACAAGATAGAGTTACAAACCAATTGAAAGTGTACAATCCCTCTATTTCTATATATTGAGACAGGGTAGAGTTAGAAACCAATTGAAAGTGTACAATCCCTCTATTTCTATACATTGAGACAGGGTAGAGTTAGAAACCAATTGAAAGTGTACAATCTCTCTATTTCTATATATTGAGACAGGGTAGAGTTAGAAACCAATTGAAAGTGTACAATCTCTGTATTTCTATACCTTGAGACAAAATAGAGTTAGAAACCAATTGAAAGTGTACAATGTCTGTGTTTCTATACCTTGAGACAAGATAGAGTTACAAACCAATTGAAAGTGTACAATCTCTCTATTTCTATATATTGAGACAAGATAGAGTTACAAACCAATTGAAAGTGCACAATCCCTCTATTTCTATACATTGAGACAGGGTAGAGTTAAAAACCAATTGAAAGTGTACAATCCCTCTATTTCTATACATTGAGACAGGGTAGAGTTAGAAACCAATTGAAAGTGTACAATCTCTGTATTTCTATACCTTGAGACAAGATAGAGTTACAAACCAATTGAAAGTGCACAATCCCTCTATTTCTATACATTGAGACAGGGTAGAGTTAGAAACCAATTGAAAGTGTACAATCTCTGTATTTCTATACATTGAGACAAGATAGAGTTAGAAACCAATTTAAAGTGCACAATCCCTCTATTTCTATACATTGAGACAGGGTAGAGTTAGAAACCAATTGAAAGTGTACAATCTCTGTATTTCTATACCTTGAGACAAGATAGAGTTACAAACCAATTGAAAGTGCACAATCCCTCTATTTCTATACATTGAGACAGGGTAGAGTTAGAAACCAATTGAAAGTGTACAATCCCTCTATTTCTATACATTGAGACAGGGTAGAGTTAGAAACCAATTGAAAGTGTACAATCTCTCTATTTCTATACATTGAGACAGGGTAGAGTTAGAAACCAATTGAAAGTGTACAATCCCTCTATTTCTATACATTGAGACAGGGTAGAGTTAGAAACCAATTGAAAGTGTACAATCCCTCTATTTCTATACATTGAGACAGGGTAGAGTTAGAAACCAATTGAAAGTGTACAATCCCTCTATTTCTATACATTGAGACAGGGTAGAGTTAGAAACCAATTGAAAGTGTACAATCTCTCTATTTCTATACATTGAGACAGGGTAGAGTTAGAAACCAATTGAAAGTGTACAATCTCTGTATTTCTATACCTTGAGACAAGATAGAGTTAGAAACCAATTGAAAGTGTACAATCCCTCTATTTCTATACATTGAGACAGGGTAGAGTTAGAAATCAATTGAAAGTGTACAATCTCTGTATTTCTATACCTTGAGACAAGATAGAGTTACAAACCAATTGAAAGTGCACAATCCCTCTATTTCTATACATTGAGACAGGGTAGAGTTAGAAACCAATTGAAAGTGTACAATCTCTGTATTTCTATACCTTGAGACAAGATAGAGTTACAAACCAATTGAAAGTGTACAATCTCTCTATTTCTATATATTGAGACAGGGTAGAGTTCGAAACCAATTGAAAGTGTACAATCTCTGTATTTCTATACCTTGAGACAAGATAGAGTTAGAAACCAATTGAAAGTGTACAATCTCTCTATTTCTATATATTGAGACAGGGTAGAGTTAGAAACCAATTGAAAGTGTACAATCTCTGTATTTCTATACCTTGAGACAAGATAGAGTTACAAACCAATTGAAAGTGTACAATCTCTCTATTTCTATATATTGAGACAGGGTAGAGTTCGAAACCAATTGAAAGTGTACAATCTCTGTATTTCTATACCTTGAGAAAAGATAGAGTTAGAAACCAATTGAAAGTGTACAATCTCTCTATTTCTATATATTGAGACAGGGTAGAGTTAGAAACCAATTGAAAGTGTACAATCTCTGTATTTCTATACCTTGAGACAAGATAGAGTTACAAACCAATTGAAAGTGTACAATCTCTCTATTTCTATATATTGAGACAGGGTAGAGTTCGAAACCAATTGAAAGTGTACAATCTCTGTATTTCTATACCTTGAGACAAGATAGAGTTAGAAACCAATTGAAAGTGTACAATCTCTCTATTTCTATATATTGAGACAGGGTAGAGTTAGAAACCAATTGAAAGTGTACAATCTCTGTATTTCTATACCTTGAGACAAGATAGAGTTACAAACCAATTGAAAGTGTACAATCTCTCTATTTCTATATATTGAGACAAGATAGAGTTACAAACCAATTGAAAGTGTACAATCCCTCTATTTCTATACATTGAGACAGGGTAGAGTTAGAAACCAATTGAAAGTGTACAATCCCTCTATTTCTATACATTGATACAGGGTAGAGTTAGAAACCAATTGAAAGTGTACAATCCCTCTATTTCTATACATTGAGACAGGGTAGAGTTAGAAACCAATTGAAAGTGTACAATCTCTCTATTTCTATATATTGAGACAGGGTAGAGTTAGAAACCAATTGAAAGTACAATCTCTGTATTTCTATACCTTGAGACAAAATAGAGTTAGAAACCAATTGAAAGTGTACAATCTCTCTATTTCTATATATTGAGACAAGATAGAGTTACAAACGAATTGAAAGTGCACAATCCCTCTATTTCTATACATTGAGACAGGGTAGAGTTAGAAACCAATTGAAAGTGTACAATCCCTCTATTTCTATACATTGAGACAGGGTAGAGTTAGAAACCAATTGAAAGTGTACAATCCCTCTATTTCTATACATTGAGACAGGGTAGAGTTAGAAACCAATTGAAAGTGTACAATCTCTCTATTTCTATATATTGAGACAGGGTAGAGTTAGAAACCAATTGAAAGTGTACAATCTCTGTATTTCTATACCTTGAGACAAGATAGAGTTACAAACCATTTGAAAGTGCACAATCCCTCTATTTCTATACATTGAGACAGGGTAGAGTTAGAAACCAATTGAAAGTGTACAATCTCTGTATTTCTATACCTTGAGACAAGATAGAGTTACAAACCAATTGAAAGTGCACAATCCCTCTATTTCTATACATTGAGACAGGGTAGAGTTAGAAACCAATTGAAAGTGTACAATCTCTGTATTTCTATACCTTGAGACAAGATAGAGTTACAAACCAATTGAAAGTGTACAATCTCTCTATTTCTATATATTGAGACAGGGTAGAGTTCGAAACCAATTGAAAGTGTACAATCTCTGTATTTCTATACCTTGAGACAAGATAGAGTTAGAAACCAATTGAAAGTGTACAATCTCTCTATTTCTATATATTGAGACAGGGTAGAGTTAGAAACCAATTGAAAGTGTACAATCTCTGTATTTCTATACCTTGAGACAAGATAGAGTTACAAACCAATTGAAAGTGTACAATCTCTGTATTTCTATATATTGAGACAGGGTAGAGTTCGAAACCAATTGAAAGTGTACAATCTCTGTATTTCTATACCTTGAGACAAGATAGAGTTAGAAACCAATTGAAAGTGTACAATCTCTCTATTTCTATATATTAAGACAGGGTAGAGTTAGAAACCAATTGAAAGTGTACAATCTCTGTATTTCTATACCTTGAGACAAGATAGAGTTACAAACCAATTGAAAGTGTACAATCTCTCTATTTCTATATATTGAGACAGGGTAGAGTTCGAAACCAATTGAAAGTGTACAATCTCTGTATTTCTATACCTTGAGACAAGATAGAGTTAGAAACCAATTGAAAGTGTACAATCTCTCTATTTCTATATATTGAGACAAGATAGAGTTACAAACCAATTGAAAGTGTACAATCCCTCTATTTCTATACATTGAGACAGGGTAGAGTTAGAAACCAATTGAAAGTGTACAATCCCTCTATTTCTATACATTGAGACAGGGTAGAGTTAGAAACCAATTGAAAGTGTACAATCTCTCTATTTCTATATATTGAGACAGGGTAGAGTTCGAAACCAATTGAAAGTGTACAATCTCTGTATTTCTATACCTTGAGACAAGATAGAGTTAGAAACCAATTGAAAGTGTACAATCTCTGTATTTCTATATATTGAGACAGGGTAGAGTTAGAAACCAATTGAAAGTGTACAATCTCTGTATTTCTATACCTTGAGACAAGATAGAGTTAGAAACCAATTGAAAGTGTACAATCTCTCTATTTCTATATATTGAGACAGGGTAGAGTTCGAAACCAATTGAAAGTGTACAATCTCTGTATTTCTATACCTTGAGACAAGATAGAGTTAGAAACCAATTGAAAGTGTACAATCTCTCTATTTCTATATATTGAGACAGGGTAGAGTTAGAAACCAATTGAAAGTGTACAATCTCTGTATTTCTATACCTTGAGACAAGGTAGAGTTAGAAACCAATAGAATGTGTACAATCTCTCTATTTCTATATATTGAGACAGGGTAGAGTTAGAAACCAATTGAAAGTGTACAATCCCTCTATTTCTATACATTGAGACAGGGTAGAGTTAGAAACCAATTGGAAGTGTACAATCCCTCTATTTCTATACATTGAGACAGGGTAGAGTTAGAAACCAATTGAAAGTGTACAATCTCTCTATTTCTATATATTGAGACAGGGTAGAGTTAGAAACCAATTGAAAGTGTACAATCCCTCTATTTCTATACATTGAGACAGGGTAGAGTTAGAAACCAATTGAAAGTGTACAATCTCTCTATTTCTATACATTGAGACAGGGTAGAGTTAGAAACCAATTGAAAGTGTACAATCCCTCTATTTCTATACATTGAGACAGGGTACAGTTAGAAACCAATTGAAAGTGTACAATCCCTCTATTTCTATACATTGAGACAGGGTAGAGTTAGAAACCAATTGAAAGTGTACAATCCCTCTATTTCTATACATTGAGACAGGGTACAGTTAGAAACCAATTGAAAGTGTACAATCCCTCTATTTCTATACATTGAGACAAGGTAGAGTTAGAAACCAATTGAAAGTGTGCAATCCCTCTATTTCTATACATTGAGACAGGGTAGAGCTAGAAACCAATTGAAAGTGTACAATCCCTCTATTTCTATATATTGAGACAGGGTAGAGTTAGAAACCAATTGAAAGTGTACAGAAATTTTCAGAGATTATAGCTTTCCCTAATATAATTTCGTCTTCTTAGTTAGTTGGTTAGAAGAGGAAAACTGTTTTTAATACCTGTAATTTTAATCAGTTTAATTTTTTCTGTCTTTCATTGTATGTTTGGTGGGAAAGATAGTCAAATTGAATACAGATTGAGGTTCTAATGATGTTGTTAATCTACTCAACAATATAAAATTGCCTTGAGCATTATACGCTCTACTAATTCATATTTTCAACTCCAACGCTGATTTTATTTTTGCTTACAAGTGATTTTTAACTATCAACAGCCTGCTTTATATGTTACTTCTCTCCTAGTATTATTATTATTATTATTATTATTATTATTATTATTATTATTATTATTACTAAGTAAGCTACAACCCTAGTTAAAAAAACCCAGATGCTATAACCCCAGGGGCTACAACAGGGAAAAATACCCCCATAGTCTTAAGTTCTGTTATCTACAAATAAGTGCTCATACATTAATGACCTCAGTCGTGAAATATAATGTCATTGTTTCCCCCCGGTTAAGTCTCACTAATAGCACTCTCTATTGAGCAGCATTATCCTATCATTCATAAATAAAGAAAGGATACTAATTACAAAAAGAGGGTGATTTCAGTTCTGGCCTAATAACCTGGCTGTAAGAAAGTAAAACTAAATAAAGATCAATGGAAACGAAGGAAAAGGGCTTCTCTAATTTGGAAGTAGAACTTTCAGACCATATATCAAGTTTTACCTCAAGTTCAGTTCATCCTTTTGATTTGGGGATCAATACGAAACGTCTTTCAATGCGGAGATGTTATGAAAATATTACGCATGGAAAAATATAGCCATATTTTTCCTAGCGTTCCGCCGAAGGCCTATGTACATATTTTTTTCCCCGTTTCTTATGCGTAGGCTTAAGATCGGCTTTCTTTCCCTTTAAAGTCTTTGAATAAAGTGAGGCCGGGCAAAAAGAAACAAGCTTTAAAGGATTCCTATACTCATTAGTCCTATCACAAAAAAAAAAAAATAAAAAATGGAAGAAAATACCTTTTGATATTCTGCATCGTTTGTAAGTATCAGTATAGTCGTTTTGGATAAGCTTTTATGTTTATATTTTGTACTTTTGTTCGTCTGATGTTTTTATGAAAATAAGAGCCAATCATTTGAACGAAAGTTTAGGATAAGCCCACTAGTTTTTGTGATGTTTCTTTTTCATTCTCAAAAATGGCCGATTCTGAAAATCTCTTCTGGCTTCAATTTTCCCTAATTACTATGTGTCATTATTTCAAGGGATAAGTTCGTTCAGCTTAAAGGCCGCTCATGAAGGACAGAGGCAAGGCATAGTGACATTGCCCTAGCAAGCAGGACAATGCCCTAGAGACTGACCATATTTACATACTGTATGATGAGCGCCCAAGCCCCCCAAGATAAGTCCAGTGAAGGCCAGGTAATGGCTGCTGATGACTCAGCATGTAGACCTATAGGCTCCCCCAAACTCCCATCATTAGCTCACAAGGATGGTAAAGTTGCTGACACTGAAGGAACTAACGAGTTTGAGCGGGACTCGAACCCCCATTTGGCGATCACCAGGCAGATAACTGATTCTGTGAGAAAATCTAGCCGCAGAACTAACACTTCCCCTTGTGAGCAGAAAACTTTTCTGTCAGTCTTTACCGATGAACATTATCATAATGTAATTCATTGAATGTTACCGAACACCTATTCTGACAGAAAAGACTTTCAAGAGTACGCGATTTATATAAACACTTACATTTTTGTATTGTAGAGCCATATGCGATTTACAAGAATTAGCCCCGGATAAAAATGTATAAAGGTATGACGTATACAAATCAACTTATTGAAAGGTCATATAAAATGGTTGAATGTTTTGCAATGTATATGTAAGGGTATTTCATTTTCAAAAAACACCTCACTTTAGTTCAATAAACTAAGGGAAATCTCGAATGGTAATTGATAAGA
>NC_090751.1:87878914-87883914 GCF_036898095.1 Palaemon carinicauda
TCATATGAATGTGAGCTCCTTTCCAGTTATAATAAGTATAATAGTAGTAATAATAAAGCTGATGGTGATTATGATAATGAACTCTAGGTAAAAAAAAAAAAAATAATAATTTTTGTTAGGAAGACGATCTGAAAAGAACAGTGCAAGATTTAGACTATCTAAAAATGAACCCATAGTTATCATAAATATCATTATACAAATTGCATAAACATTCACATAGGCGTTTTTAAAAAAAAAAAACATTAATTTCTAGAAATACTAGGACGTCATTTAATATATTGTAGTTTAAGGATCCTATCAGTGAAATTGCACCGAGATTAATCGAACTGTCGAGATCTGTCCATATTTCTCTTATTATGAATCAGAATATTGTTACGAAAACGTAAGCAACAAACTCTCCCCATCCCATCCCTTCACTAGATCCCAACTCTCAACTACAAGTTGGACAAGCAAATTGAGGAAATTGTTTCTGCCAACGTTCCCTAAACTGGATATGGTATACTCTTTCCACGTAAATGTTTAGACTGGATAAGATATGCCGAAAACCTATGTATTATCGTGCCCCTCCTCCTTCATGATTCTCTCTCTCTCTCTCTCTCTCTCTCTCTCTCTCTCTCTCCTCTCTGACAAACAGTATACGAATTTAATGCTTTAAACGATCTACAGAAGTGCCCCTCGTTTTAAAGCGGACATGACTGAAGATGTTGTCCGTTCGCGCCTCTTTTAAGTCGTCCTTGCCTCTAAGCACGGGCAATGGATGTCGTTCAGATGCCAAAGAAGAAAATTATACCAGCAAGTTGATGGAGTACCGGAGATATCCCCTCTGGCAGTCCATTTCGTGAGTTCCTTTATGGGAACCGTTTAAGAGGTTTGTAGCGCTTCCTTTCAGAAGATGAAAGGTCACGATTTACTTACGGCACAATAATGTCAGCTGTTTAATCCTCTCCACGTAACACCAACTCAATGGAGGTAAGCTCCCCATGCCATGGGTTCTCAACATATGTTTATGCGACAGCTTCTAACCCCAGCCTTTGCTGTACAGGCAACAGTTAAGACATATATAAAGAACATACAAAGAACTCACGGCAGCTCTGTGGCAGTCATGGTAAGGACTGGGAGAGTTCTTTACCATAGAGCGTCGCTTAGAAGTGAACATTCAAACAGTGAAATGAAAGCTTATATTAATATGGTAAATTCTTCTTATCCTGGTTCCGCCGATAGATAATAAACAATAGACTAAAAAAGGGAGATGAAAAATATTTTTCAACTGCACATAAAAAGTTGCCATATTGAGAAAGTCTTTTAATATTTTTTTGGTGATCAATATAGTCCGAAGAAATGTTTTAACTCTTTCATTCTTCCTTAGTTTCGAGTACTGTGTTGTTCCACTGTCTGGTCTTCGGCTGCTGATTCTCATCGTAATTTGTTGGACAAACACTTGTGGTCTATTAGATTTCTTATTCCTGATCTAGATATTAATCTCTGACACCATCGTTCAGTTAGTTCCTTATGCACGTATTTTTCATACTTGTGACCATCCTTTGCATTCAGATCTTCAAGGAATGTATCATCATGTACGTAGTACTAGATAGGCAGTTAATTTTAATTCTTGCCTTCTCCATCATAAGGCTGAACTCTCCAGTGTTCTAGAATTTTTATTTCAATTGTGTCTAAATTGTTGAATAATCTTCCTAATCAATTGAATCTGTGGAACTTCAGAAGTTCAAACTTTCATCGAATGATTTTATGTTGAACAGACTGACAAAAGTCTCTCTTCATACTTTAAATATAACATTATTTTAACGTTGTTACTGATCTCAAGCTATTCTATATTCAATTTTAATTAGTTCTCATACTTTCTTGCCTCAGTGGGCTATTTTACCTTGTTGGACCCCTGGGCTTGTAGCATCCTGGGTTTCCAACTAGGATTGTAACTTAGCTAATAATAATAATAATAATAATGATAATAATAATAATAATAATAATAATAATAACCTAATAAAACCTACTACTAAAGTAGAAAACTTCTTCACCCATATTAGAACAGAATATTGGAACAGTGGATCAATATTATAATTATTATTATTATTATTATTATTATTATTATTATTATTATTATTATTATCATTATTATTACTAGCTAAGCTACAACCCTAGTTGGAAAAGCAGCATGCTATAGGCCCAGGGACTCCAACAGAGAAAATAGCCCAGTGAGGAAAGGAAAGAAAGGGAAAATAGAATATTGTAAGAACAGTAACAACATTAAAATAAATATTTCCTATATAAACTATGAAAACTTTAACAATACAAGAAGAAGAGAAATAAGATAGAATAGTGTACCCGAGTGTACCCTCAAGCAAGAGTCAGTAAAGGAAAACATATAAACTGCCTCTGCAAGCGATGTCGAACTAACGGTCCCTCATCTATTATAGATGCCTCGAAGTCTACACCTTCTACTTATAAAGGAGACCATCATAATTTAAGCAAAATCCCCCACCATCAAGAGAGAAGCTGAGCATATGGCCCTTATTTCCAGTGCATAAACCAGGCGTCTGATCCATCTTCAAGACGATGGACCACGCCTCTTGGTGCTGGTAGAACCAACTTGTAGGTTTTGAGACGATCACCAAGAAAAGGAATCTCTTCAAGCGCAAAGGGTGGTTCAATATATCCTTGATGATGCAAGGGATTTTAGGGAGTCATATATATATATATATATATATATATTTATATATTTCTTGTAATTAATTGATCCGTACATATTAAGATTGTTTCATGATCTGGATTTTAATCATGATTAGCACCCCCACACAACCATACATACTCACATATACACACACACAAACACATATATATGTATATATATATATATATATATATATATAGTATGTATGTACATCATTCATAAAGGGAATTAAATATATATGGTTGTCATAGTCGAGAAAAATATAGGTAGAAATTTTAACAAGACAGAATAACACAAGGTTTTAGCTATATACATTTAGAATGAACAAAAAAATCAGGATAGGGAGAACTTTTGATGTTCAGAAGTTTCCCAGAATGATTTCACCTGAGGATATGTGCTCCTGAAGGAAACCTAATAACTTCCTTGCTAATACTAACATAATCCTTCTTAATTTGGAGAGCCTTTCCTTCCCCATTTCCCTTTTGAGGATCCTTGTACGTCTAGTCCCCTTTCTCTTTGAACAATATCTTCTCAAAGGAATTTTTTTTCTATTGAATTAAAAACGATATTATACTGTACCCTTCATTATTTGGAGTGCTGTTATTTTATTTTTTGTAAAGTTTAAATCTATGGAATAACTAGTTTTCCCTCTCCTCGAAGTCCTTGGCATATATGTACGAGACAAAACGCCATTTTGTATGAAAAAATATCAACTGATTTAATATTTTGTGAAGTTTCTTGCACTAGGAGTAGTGCTACTTTTTTAATATATACATATATATATATATATATATATATATATATACAGTATATATACACACACACGCGCGCGCGCGCGAGACAAAACACCATTATTATGAAAAATATCAACTGATTTAATACTTTCTGTAAGTCCCTTACAAAAGGAGTAATGTTACTTTCTGAGCATGCTACCACTATATAGTTATTGGTTTTTTTAACTGGACAGATAGTACTTCGTTGGATTCCTCTTTGGTTGCGGCTCATTTATCTTTTGTTTATACATACAGTACGGCGAATAGACAAGCCTATTCTTTATACACTCTCGTCATTCCTCACACATGACAATACTATGATAACCGATAATGTTTCTTCTCTTGGGGGGGTTACCTACTGAACTGTAATTTCCACTTGTTAAGGGTAGAAGAAACTCTTTAGATATGATATGTAGCTCTTGTAATGGAAGAACACTCCAAAATCAAACCATTGTTCTTTAATCTTAGGTAGTGCCATAGCTTCTATATTATGGCCTTCCACTTTCTTTAGTTAGATTTCTTTTGCTCGAGGGTAAACTCAGGCATACTATTCTATGTTTCCATATTTACTTTCGACACTAGTTTATTTTCTTTGCTGGAGTCCATTAATGCATAATTCTAGCATTCTGCCTTTCCTATTAGGGTTGCAGCTTAGCTAGTAATGATAATGGTAATAAATGTCTATAGATGCTTATATGCTAAAGATATTTTACATTCATATGTGACCTTCCTTGCAAATACTGACCAGACCAAACACTATTCACCGATGCCAGTAGAGAGGTTAACTGTGGTGTAATGAAGTTTCTATCTGGCATTTACTGATGGTCATCTATCCAAGAACTGTCGAAACAAGAAGACCGTGCCATCAAAGTTCCCATGAATCTATAAACGAAGTACAGCTATTTCTTTTACTTCAGTATTTGACTTACGATACGAATTCAGGAAAAGGCTTGTATTGATAAAAAAGAAACACTGGTTTTGATTTCTCCATTTGTTTTTATAGGCAAAATGAACGAATAGAAAATTGTTAAAGAAGCCTATGAATCTTTTCGAAATACGATTTGTTCGGTTTTTTTTTTTTTTTAGTGTGACATCTTGTGAAAAATTATGTTAACAAAATAGCGTTCATTTAGCAAGGAAAAGAGTAAGTGAATATTGATAGAAATAAAGTTATTTAATGTGTAAGATCGAAATTGTTTACAGAAATTGTTTTTGTATGATTACAATTGAAAATCAACTATTTGGTAAAAAATGTTCTATCTGATATATGAAAGGAAACTTTACAGTAACTCTTCCGTTTGATGTTAAATTCTAGCAATTTGCACTGAAGGATTAGAGTACTTTACACGCTTTTAGTCAAAATATAATTGCCGATAAAGATAGAATGAGGCTTTTTGATGTCGAACAAACAGATTGAAAACTATTTAAGAGTGCCAATTTAATTAAATGACGGGCTAATTGGACCTGAAACTAGGGCAAATAGAAAAACAAAGTTTTATACTATGATACTGACAGAACAAGTAAATGACTTCCACAGCCAT
>NC_090751.1:87888914-87896414 GCF_036898095.1 Palaemon carinicauda
TTAAGCTTAAAAGAAGTGTGATAGAAAAGACATGAACAGAAATAGGGCCATAACGCATCCCTGCTTTGTATCATTGGTGATAGAGAATTATGTCGTTCCTGTACTCTCACCATCTTAACGTCATGTAACGGTCGAATATATTTAGTCTTGTTTGGGTAGTCAACAGTTAAGAGGCCCTTCCAGAAACCCTTTCGAGTGAACGAATCAAAGTGAGGTGTATAAAGACCAAATATAGCTCATGATTATACTCCCAATGTTTTTCTTAGATTTGTCTGGCTAAAAAATGATGTCAGGGAACCCTCTGTTAAGATTGAAGCTGCACTTTTCTCTGGTAGGATGGTATCAGGGTGGGCCATGTGGAAGTTGATCATAGCTTGGCAAGAATATTTTCAGCATTGTATAGCAGAATGACACCAAGATGGTGATAATTTAAATGTTTCTCTTCCTCGTGCATATACAGGTAGGTGACCAAGCCATTTTTGTGTTACGGCCCTTCCACACGAGGGGCAAATGCGGTGCGGGCCCTCAGATTTGCCCGCAATTCTTTTACTTTGAAACAGTGTTACCAGATCAGATAGTCCAGAGCAGACAGCAGCCACAGGCAGGTGAACGTATGACTTGGGGCCAGAAGCCGGGCAGAGGACAGAGTGTAGTCAGAGTTGCGTCAGACAATAGTCAGGAGCCCAAGTGGCTCAACAACATCATCTGCACTCTTGATCATCACCCATACGACAAATTTGGTAACAGCGTCTGCCCGCCGTGCATTTTCACTTTGTGTGGAAGGGCCTTTACTTAGAAACTTTTTATACATCCTAAATGACTCCATGCAGCCTATTTAGCTTCAACACTAATGTATTGCCTGCATGCTTGCAGATCCTTGATGTCTTGCCATCAGCCCCTGGTGCCTTACTGCTCTCTATCTGTTTGATCACGTTTATAGGGAACAGCATTGAGTAGGCCTACATTAATAGAAGCACTGGAAGATTTGTGTGAGGGCCTCTTCACAAATTGCTAAAAGATTTTATATACAAGGGCTGGTGGAAAAACACAGCCCAACATACAATAATGGAAAGTAGGGCTTCTCCCTTGATAGGCCAAGGGCTGCTTCCTCTGAACTGGGGACTGCACTCTGCCTTCAAGTTGCTCATGAAAGACTTTCATGATCTTTGTATCAGGAGCAGCTTAAATATCCTCTGTCCTGTTTTTTATGGGTCTCATCATGATTTGTGATTGCTCCTTGAGCCTCTTGTAATGATCCGTTTTCCACTGATAGTTATTGTTGTTTGAATCGTCCATGCACATAGCATAGAAATTGGACTGAATGCTGTTTCATTCTCATTAAGTTAGTTTCCCTGGTTGCATTCAGTAAAGTCAACCACATCCACAGTGGATTCCAATACATGTGCATACAGCTCTTCCCATTGTCTGTCAAGGAATCCATGTCCTGTGTTGTCTAAGTCAAAAGAAGAATGCTGGATTTGAATGTCCGCGGAGATCTTGACAAAGCCGAGCTTCCTCACTTGACACATTGGTGCCGTCTCTTTTGTTAGAAAGAAAAGAATAGGTTCTTACATAGTACTGTGGTGCATGTCTGAGAGGTGCGCTTTAGCGTTAGTAGCCAATATCAGCTTGGCATCTCTCCTATTTCAAAGCTAGCCTACTGCTGGAAGAGTATGTTGGTGATGACAAGTTGACTGGTATCACAGAAGGTCGGCATAAACGTGCCTTTTAAAACGATATCTCATCCAATACTATGATAGCCAATATATGATCACCAAAGCAAACATTATAATCGCATAAGAACATATGATGAATCTGCCAAGGGCAGCCTCTCTTTCCTGGCGTGTATGGCTTCAAATACTGAGAGGTTTGCCTCAGTCATTGGCCGTTACTGCAGGTGGAGTAGGAACCCTTGCAAAGGCTATCACCACTTAGTGCCGCGGACGACCTTGGAATAGAGATTGATTAATATTGATATATAAATCCACATTCCCCAGTATTCTGAGAGTCTCCACCTAGTGCATCATTGCCGGATGTAATTGAAAGTCATACCCTTGACTAATAAACACGTACGTATCTGGCATCGTGGAAGACTTTTGCTAAGTACTTCTTTCAGGTGCCTTTTAATGCTGTCTTTACTTCATTTATTGTTACTTGTGGTACCTGCTCAGTGATTTTTTTACTCTACATTTTCTGAATAAATAAGGATACAGTAGATTTTGTTTAATCGTAAATTAATTCCATGTACCATAGAACATGTCGAAATATCCAGATATTTATTCGACTAGAATAAAATTACTGATAGATTAAAAGTAAAAAATCGCCGTTTGTTCATAAAGATGCTCAATGGGGCCACGGTTTATAAAAGGAAGCATTAAATGGAGAATGAATAAGAAGCCGCACGTTTTAGCTCAACATTATCACAGATGCAAATTTCGTTAGAAGGATAAGAATTTGTGAATTCCATTTAAATTATCTACACTTCAAGGGCTTTTTCCATGAAGTATAATAGAATTATCCTCAGAGATTCATATTATACAGACATTAAGCCAATCTATTTCTAAAATGCTTGCATATGATATAGCGAAATAGAATATTTTATGGAAATCACCTTAACGGAAAAAACTAGTACAGAGTTACGATGAAAAGGTTAGAAAAACCTCAGATCTTGGAGAAGAAATTAGACCCTTTGAATTTTTAAAAAACATTAAAAGCTCGCTTTATTCAAGTAATTACCCCAGGGCAAGTGACAGACATATCCAATCAATTCTGAATCGTAATTTCCATAGGAAAGTATGCTATGGACGGTTCGAACGTCATCGGAAAATATGATTAAAAGAGGTGATTAATTTTCTTCTAATCGTATACTTCCACAAAATTAAGTGAAAATTTAAGTAATTCTAATTAAGAATATATGTTGCATGAACACATTTTGCTTATTATAAAATGTTTAACAGGAAATACCCGGTCTCATTGATTATTGAGTGAATCATCTCCAGTTTCGAAAATGGGCCAATTTACGACCTTACGAGCCAATGGTCGTAACGAAAACGTGATATCAATTATTACAGATGTTTGCCTTGACCTTATGACTGAAAATGTGGCATAACAAGATGGTGTGCCATCCCATCGAGAATGCATGTTCGTGGATTCTTAAATCAAATATTTATAGGCCTGTGGATTGGAGGAATAGCCAAATTCCCTGACCACATCGTTCACCAGCTATCACTCCCCTGGACTTCTTTCTATGGGGTTATGTTAAAGATATCGTTTATCGAATAAAGATCAGGGACTTGCTGATTTCAGCAGAAGATCAAGAATGCCAATGCCACTCTTGATTAGGCAGTGCTACAGCGAATATGTCAAGAAATCGATTACCATCTTGATATACTACATGCAACTAGTGGTGTGGTGTCCATATAGAGGTGTATTAAATAAGGCAAAGAACTTTATTATAGTCTCCCTGTTTTGAAACAATTTTCACACTTTGGAACATTTTTTATTATTAGAGAAGAGATGTTATGGACGCTATGTATGTATATATATATATATATATATATATATATATATATATATATATATGTATATATATATATATATATATATATATATATGTATATATATATATATATATATATACACACTAGCGAGCTATACTAAAAACTGGAAAGGACCTTGTTCGTAAAATGTGTAGGTTATATAATCATCATATTGTTATATATTGAAATGATGGATAACTTAATAAATTTTACTTTAAAAAGTAATGCATATGTATATGGAAAAACTGAATTATTTGTGCAGCATGAGTTTAATCTATATTTCGAACGAGGGAATTAAGATTAAAGTAATCTAGAAAATTAGTGCATTGACAAAATTATGCTGAAGGTATGTAGTGAAGAAAGTTGCCGAATGAGAGAAATGTCTGGTTTCAGTTAATATAAGTCTCCCCAAAACGCTATTCTTTTATATGGTCGTCCGATAAAAGAAGCCATACAGAATTCTTAATAATGTGAACTTTCTCTCTTCATTCTTGGAAATTCTCTCTCTCTCTCTCTCTCTCTCTCTCTCTCTCTCTCTCTCTCTCTCTCTCATATATATATATATATATATACACATACACACACATATGAGTTATAGACGTCTAAAAATCGAAGATGGCATCTATCCCGATTAACGCATCTCCAGTAATATCTAAGGAACGCACTTTTCTTTGTTTCACATGGGTCATATATATATATATATATATATACACGCATACATACACACACACATATATATGTGTATATACATGTATATATATATATATACTGTATATATGTATATATATATAAATACACCATGTATATATATACTGTACATATGAAAAGAAAAAATATTTTCCTTTAAAAAAAAGATCATGCATTCGCTGGAGCCCGAATTTCCTCCACAAATTTGCATTCCTCTTGAAGAACCTAAATCTTGAACGCCATTTGAAGGGGAAATGTTTGCGTAGAGGTTAAACAATTTTTGCTTTTGAAGGAGAGATAGTTAAACAAATGAATTTTTGTATGCTTGCGCACAATATTGAAACAAAAACAAAAAATAGCTTTTGGAAATCATGTACCGGGCACGAATTCTTGCATCTTTGCCTTATTTTCTAATCCTGTTCATAGAAGGGCAATTGGCATTCACTACGAGGGTAATTAAACAACGCTACCTCCCTTTTATTGCCTTACTTATGAGCTAATTGCGACTCTTCAGTCTTACACTCAAACGTGTATAATTGTTCCGATGATCGCTTCACTTTTGATTGCCTGACAGATGGGAATTTTGATCGATTTTTCGAATAGGAGATAGCGATTTTTGAAGAGTGTTTCATACGTATTGGTATAAACGTATTTTTAAGAACCAGAGCGTATTTTCAAAGCTTTATTTTTTTTAAAGAAAAATCTTGTCTAAATAATCAACATTTGTTCAGGTGATTATATTCATTATTTACTACTTGTATACGCTGCCCGTTAAAATAATGGCTAAATATTTGGGTAGATATATACACACACAGATCCAACCCTTCCCACCGTTATCATCATTTCTACCTAAGGGACGGGGAGAGGACAATTAGTTAAAGGTCTGACAAAGCCGCTGAGTGTGTCCAGAAACATATAGATATTGTATATATGTATATATATATATATATATATATATATATATATATATATATATATATGTATGTATATATATATGTGTGTGTGCACTCATGTGCATGTGTATGTATGTTTATGTTTATATATATATATATATATATATATATGTGTGTGTGTGTGTGTGTGTGTATTTATATATATGAATAAATTTATGCGTAAATATATAATTATGTGTGTATGTATATCTATGAATAAATTTATATTTATATATATATATATATATATATATATATATTATGTGTGTGTATTTATATGCACACTCATGTACATGTGTATGTATGTATATGTATACATATTCATGTTTGTGTATGTATATATATGAATATATATACAGTATATGCTACCTAGACCGTGTATACATGTAACACTACTGTACGTCATCATAAGCATACAATAGAAATTGTAAATTATTTTCGGCATCGATCTTTGCGGTACTAGAGCTACACAAATATCATAAATGGCCTTTGTATGCCTTTATTCCCCCAAAAACCGTATTCTAATTATACATGAAATATGGTTCCACAAAAACATCATTAATTATCTCTGAATTATAGTTGCCGGCAAAAGAAATCTCGGCCGTTGTTTCTCCTTGATATATATGGTGTCCCTAATTAAAAGGAGATTCATTATCTCGCGTCTTCCTCTTGAAATGTTGCTTAGCTCAAGGACATGACGATTTGTTCTGGAAATTATTTTAATCATAGTAATTGCTCTCTCTCTCTCTCTCTCTCTCTCTCTCTCTCTCTCTCTCTCTGATTTATGTGATTTTATCGTAAAAGTAACACCCAGCATAAAAATTTCTCTCTCTCTCTCTCTCTCTCTCTCTCTCTCTCTCTCTCTCTCTCTCTCTCTTTTAAGGAAACGTAAAGCAGCGATCCTTTCGAAAGTTCAATTTAAGTGAAACAAAAGAAAGTCCTACATAACCAAACAAGAGCACAATTACATGTACTCAGAGAGAGAGAGAGAGAGAGAGAGAGAGAGAGAGAGAGAGAGACAAGGCTCTTTGTCTTTGTTGTCAATTAGCTCGTCGTAATGAACACCTGAACAATAGAGCAAGTTGCCACTTAAGGAGACAGGGATAAGGTCCATAACACTTCAGCAACATACGAATTCTCACCGTCGAGTATTGCGTCAACACTTCTCATCATCTCTCATTGGTTGTTTTCCGTCTCTACTTCTCATTTCTCTCTCTTCTCTTCTCGTATTTTGATCGTTGTTGTGAATCTTAGATTGAACATAATTGAATTTCTTTCATGATTCATCTTATGAATAGTTTATATATGAGAGATTTATTTTAAAGTTATTGTTCTTAAACTGCTCTTGTAGTTTTTCTTTATTTCCTTTCCTCACTGAGCTTTTCTTCCTTTTGGAGCCCTTGGGCTTATAGCATGCTGATTTTCCAACTAGGGTTGTATCTTAGCAAATAATAATAATAATAATAATAATAATAATAATAATAATAGTAATAATAATAATAATAGCGAAACCTTCGACTTTCTTCCGGGAGCATTTTTATAGTGTTTTATGTAGCATACAATTCTTGCTGAAAATAATGATAGGATTTTTAAATTAGAATTTGAAATGTTCTGATTACGATGTGATTTTGAAATAGACATTTTTTTTTTTCATTCATGCAATTAGTAAAGGAATGCACGTAAAAGATTAATATTTTCATTTTTTTTTTATTATTAAATTTTTATTTTTTTTTATTTTCTTAATCTCCCTTTTACACATCAATTGTTGAATTTCTGCACATTTTCATTCCTGGTAAAAATTACCATAAGCTTGATTTATTGAAGATGCGTAAATGTCAAAGGACATGAATTTAAAAATAAAATTGTTGATGTTTCCTTCAATTATTAGATTTGTTCGCTTTTGGTCACAATAAAGATTACGCTTTTGAAAAACATCAAGGTTATCTTTAGACGAAAAAGAGATAGAAAGATGTGAGAAAGATGTACAACCATTTGCAAATCCTTTCCCGAAGGTAAGAGCAAATTTTTGCTTTGAGAGGGAAGACTGCTGGCAGTGTCTTTTAGCTATAAATAACGTTCTGTTAGATATTATTTACTTTAGTTTTCCACTTTTTGAAAAAAAAAAGAAAGAAAAAAAAAACAACAACGTTAGTCTCCAGACCTAAGATAATTATGATAACACTACTACTTTCTGAAAAATCTTTTAATAATAATAACACTGGTAATAATCCATAGCTATAAATGTTCAGAGGATTTCAGTTGTCATTGAATAAATCCTCCTATTTCAGGAAATTGACAAAGCTTATCTTAAAAGATTATTGATACCCCTCTCCCTTTGACAC
>NC_090751.1:87898914-87908914 GCF_036898095.1 Palaemon carinicauda
AGATCATCCCTCATTACGTCATGCGTATTTACATTCCATTATTTCTTGATTTCAGGCCAATATTTTTTCATTCCTCGGTAGTTAAATGGAATTGAATTCTGCATATTCTTTTGTCTAATTTTCCTCTCTGTCTTTGTAAAAAGCATTGATTTATGGAATGAGAATCTGGTCATTCCACAAATTCATTGATGGTTATCATTCCAAGTACTGACCTAAGTCAAGTTATGAACCAGGGACAAGGGAACCTTGTAATTTAATCAATTTTGTTCAGTACATTTTTATGAATTTATTTTTTAAAATAACGTCATCAGATGCCATATTGTATAGAATTATGGCCTGGCCCATTCAATTCCTCCTCAGCACATTTCTTTTTAGTTTTAGTCTTTAGTAATATATCCCTGTGCCATATCCACCTTTAAGCAATTATAAAGTACTCTCTCTCTCTCTCTCTCTCTCTCTCTCTCTCTCTCTCTCTCTGGTTTATATCAATATGTTTGTAACATTTAACTGTGTCCCCTTAACAGGGGTTCTTTTACATAGACAGTATATATTCCTGCCAAAAAGTATAGACAATATATATATATATATATATATATACATCTCTGTGAGTGTATCTTTACACACACCGATGCATACATACTCCTACCAAAAATGTTAGCCTGAAGCATCTTTTTGTTCCTTTAAGGCTGAAGGTAACTCTTGGTTTGTGGGCTAATCAGGCATCTAAGTGGTGGAACCATTATGCTAATGCATCTTGAAGTTCACTATCGTCGAAGATTCTGGGTTTTGGGGAGAGAATAGAATAGCGTAGGACGATTTTCTGGAGGAAATATCTTTCAACACTAAACTGAATAAGAATGAGGTGAAGGAAGCAAGTATTTTGCAAGGGCTTTTTTATCAGAAAGGTGGTTTTTTTTATTATTCTAAAGTGAATTGCCCTGCGAATAATTATACCAATGACGTGTTGGTTAGGAACTTCAAAAGCTGAGAATTACCTCGTTAATATTTGAGAAGACCAATTGGTTTATTTCAACTTTGTTATTATTATTATTATTATTATTATTATTATTATTATTATTATTATTATTATTATTACTATTACTTGCTAAGATACAACCCTAGTTGGAAAGCCAACAAGCTATAAACCTATTATTATTATTACTAGCTAAGCTACAACCCTAGTTAGAAAAGCAGGATGCCATAAGCCCAAGGGCTCCAACAGGGGAAATAGCCCACTGAGGAAAGGAAATAAGGAAAAACTACAAGAAGTTATGAACAATGATAACATTAGAATAAATCTTTCATATTTAAACTATTAAAACTTGAAAATAACAAGAGGATAAAAAGAACAATAATAACATTAAAATAAATCTTTTATACGTAATCTATGAAAACTTGAAAATCACAAGATAAAATCTTCAAAATAACAAGAAGAGAAACAAGATAGAATTCCCATTGAATTTAATAAAATTTTAGATACTACGCTCTTGTACTCTACCAAAGCTTGTAACGATGACTATCATCAGTATTTTTTTTTTTTTTTAGTTCAGGAGAATGTTTATTTAATTGTCGTCTTTCAATACTAAATCTTAATAAGTAAGGAGAGGGAAAAATTTATTTTGAAAGTAGTCATTCTTATTCCCCTATTCTCAACAGTTTCTGATATACATTCCTAACAAATTTGAGATATTTATACTTACTTTCTGGCTACTATTTAAGTAGATAATACTCTTATAATGAAAGATACTTTATCTATTTTCTTACTTCTCTTGTATTATTTATAATGTTTATATAATCCTTTTGTATGACGACTGATGAAAGTCATTACAAAATCTGTCTTACCAATCCCATAGCAAAGATAAATTAAAAAAAAAAAATGATACCCAATATTCTTATAGAAATATGTTATGAATATCAATACCATACATTACATAACCTTTCTTCCCAGCCACATCATTTAGTGTGAATAACAGAGGAATCCTTTCTTCCTTCTGAGCAATAACTCCCACCCAGTATTTACACTTTCATTTCCTGTCTCAGAAATAGCTGACTTAAGAGGCGTGTGCCACCTCTGCTTTAATCAGCCCCCTGATTGATCGGCCACCTGCAACAGTGCCTGGAAATTGTATTAAACCCGGGGGAGATATAAGCCCCCAAGTGCATTTTCCTTTACACGGCTCGCGTTAATGCATTATCCCGGGCTGCGAAAATCTCGCCCAAGGAACTTCTCCGAATAATATGTGCGAATATCTTCACTCGGCTTCCAGACGTTGAGCTGACATTCAAATGCTGTTTTCTCGTCGCTCCTGAGAGCTTTTGTTTTAGTTTGGATGTGTTGTGGTTGAGGTAATGCAGATCCAGAGAGATTTTCTAGAGTTTGGAAATCATTTAAAAAGCTGGAGAACGAGAGGATTGTTTTGGCATGGGGCGAATTTAGCTTACCTTGTCATAAAACCGGATTTACCAGTATGGATTTAATACTATGTTTGAAAATTAAGAGCAGATTACTGCAATACTTAATTATAAATACCTTAAGTTTATCGGTTTTAGCAATCCTTGATTTATACAAAAATGAAAAATAGAATTGAACGATATAAAATAATAGAGGAATATGAGCAGTGTGTGTGTAAGCAATAATGATCTTGTTAATTGGGGTATCTCATGTTCCTTTGGAGTCGTGAGGATTTCTCTCTCTCTCTCTCTCTCTCTCTCTCTCTCTCTCTCTCTCTATGCACTTTAAAAACCCATCCCTCAGGGAAGTTCTTCGCCTCCCCCTGTTCAAGTATCTTTGTCTCTAATTAAAAGAACATTCATCTTTTGTTTTCTTAGTTACTTCTTTAATTAAAAGAGTATCCATCTTTTGTTCGCCCTACACATGGATTTTATAATGTTGATATTCTTTAAGTATGAATTTCTTGATGTTTCTCTCTCTCTCTCTCTCTCTCTCTCTCTCTCTCTCTCTCTCGTGATTCTTGTTTGAAGAAGAATAATTGTCTTGGGCATGTTTAAGCGATTCAATTCCCAAATATTACTTAACCTAGCCATTGTCTGATTTGCTTTTTTCAATCTTTCATTAAACTCAAATTCTAAAGATCCTGTATTAGAGATCATAGTTCCTAAGTATTTGAATGATTCCACCTCATTAATCTTTTCTCCGTCCAATAATATTTCATCTTTCATTGTGTATTCCGTTCTCATCATTTCTTGTCTTCCTTCTGTTTATCATAAATCCAACCTCATGTGATATTTCATGCATTCTGGAGATGGTTTGATCATTCCCTTTGCACTCCCCAAGAGAGATTAATTCACCTATCATTTAATTGGGCTCCAGAAGGCACTAGAAGAGTTGGAAGACCCAGGCCTACATGGTTGAGGACTATGGAGCGTGAAGTAGTAAATGATGAATGAAGAAGCATTGATTTAAAAGCTCAAGATAGAGACGACTGGCGAAATTCAACAGAGGCCCTTGCGTCAATAGGCGTGGGGAGGAGATGATATTTGTAAGGTATTTAATAACCTTATATATAATATATATATATATATATATTTATTTATATATATATATATATATATATTTATATATATATTATATCATATATATATATAAATATATATATATATATATATATACTGTATATATATATATATATATATGTATATCAATATATATATATATATATATATATCAATATATATATATATATATATATATTTATATATATATATACATATATATATATATATATAATCTTACTCTATTTATGTTTTGAATAACGTAAACAACATGATGTAGATGATGAATTTTCTTTCATCAAATTCCTAAATCAGAATATTTTATTTTCACAACAGAAGTGGGCATGTTTACAAGGTGAAAGTTCTTGAATGGCAAGCCACATTTCTCCAAAACTCTCGTGTATGCATGCAATGCAATGCAATTATTCTATATTTTATTTATTTATATATTTTTAAAACTCTGAAGTCTTTTCGTGCACACTTATAGATCAGGTCTCTGCTCTCGCATTGGGTAAGATATTGCTTCAAATGGCATCTCCTGAATTAACACTTTGTAATCATTGCCGTGTTAAAGTATTACGATTTCAGAAATTGATGTGTTCCGAACCTGTAATTTCAGTAATAACTGCTCATTAGTATTTACGAGAAAAATTTGGCTGGTTCCATTAGAATTTTACGCAATATGCTTTTGCCAATGAATGAACAAGACTCAAAGTGACCTCCATACTTGTGTTCATTATAAATTCCTGCTTTGGTTTATAATTTGAGCTAATAAATAGTACTAGCTTTTTTTGTTGCCCTTAATATACAGTAGATCTAGCTAAAATTAGTGGATGGTGCAAATTATGGGGAATGAGGTTGAATTCTAACAAAACTTAACGTATGATTGTGAGTAGGTTGAAGGCAGTGGCTTCTCAACAACCAAATCTCTGCATTGATAATGTTTCTTTAACTATATATGACTCATTTAAAATTTTAGGCGTGATTCTTTATTGCAAATTTACTTTTGAGAAGCACATTTAGTCTGTTTCCTTCTTCAGTTGCACAGAATTTGAAGTATTGAGAAGCAATCTATTCTGAAAAAAAATATATCAGTTCTTTCATTCTACTTTGTTTTGAGTATTTTTATCCTGCCTGTTTTTTCAGTTTCTGGACCTCATCTTAATTTGTTGGTTAGAAACTTGCTGTCTGTTAGATTTCTCATTCCTGATCTTAATATTAATCTCTGGCCGTCCTTTGCATTCATATCTTCCCAGACTGTAGCATTCTGTACTTAGTACTAAGTATGCAGTTCATTTTAACAGTCTTGCCTTCTCCATCATAAGGCTCAACATTACATGGTATTCTAGAAGTTTTAAATAAATGTGATCAGATCGTGGAATAATTTTCTCATCAGGGAGTTGAAGCGGTATAATTAAAAAGTTCAAACCATCAGTGAATGTTTTTTATATGTTGAAACAGGTCGAAACGATTCTCTCTTCATTGTTTATGTATGGCAGATTTATTTCAACGTCGTTATTGATATATAGTTTATAGATTTCTCGATTTCCTTCCCTCACTGGACTATTTCGCCTGTAAGAGACTTTGGTCTTATATCATCCTGCTTTTCCAATTAGGGTTTTAGGTTAGCTACTACTACTACTACTACTACTACTACTACTACTACTACTACTACTACTACTGAAAGTAATACTAATAACAATGAAAATGATGATATTATTATTATTATTATTATTAATATTATTATTATTATTATTATTATTATTATTATTGCTGTCATGATCTGTTATGAACCTGCAAAAAAAAAAAGAAAAAAAAAAAAAACTGAAATATTCCCCGATATAGAGGTGACTCCTTTATAGTGGAAATTTTAATTTTGCTATGAACATAAATGGACAATAACATCCAGGCTGTTAAAATGAATATAGATTTTTATTTTTCGACGTTTCTATCACAAATTTTTTATGAATACTTTTTAGTAGATTTTGCCTTTTATTTCTTTTTATGCTGTAATGGTTTTTATAACAATTTACCATTACTGTATATGAATTTATCCATATAGTGAATAATGACAACTATTTGCATTTCTTATTGACATGGGAACTCCTTCTCAATTAAAAGTGCTTGATATCTCGACTTTATACCACTCTCTCTCTCTCTCCTCTCTCTCTCTCTCTCTCTCGATGCAATTCCTTAACCCTGGAGAGGTGAAGGCCAATATACATCTCTCTCTCTCTCTCTCTCTCTCTCTCTCTCTCTCTATGCACTTTAAAAATCCATCCCTGACAAAAGTTCTTCGCCTCCCCCTGTTCAAGTATCTTTGTCTCTAATTAAAAGAACATTCATCTTTTGTTTTCTTAGTTACTTCTTTAATTAAAAGAGTATCCATCTTTGTTCGCCCTACACATGGATTTTATAATGTTGATATTCTTTAAGTATAAATTTGTTGATCTCTCTCTCTCTCTCTCTCTCTCTCTCTCTCTCTCTCTCTCTTTTTCGTGATTCTTGTTTGAGGAAGAATAATTGCCTTGGGCATGTTTAAGCGATTTAATTTCCAAATATTACTTAACCTAGCCATTGTCTGATTTGCTTTTTTCAATCTTTCATTAAACTCAAATTCTAAAGATCCTGTATTAGAGATCATAGTTCCTAAATATTTGAATGATTCACTCATTAATCTTTTTTCCGTCCAATAATATTTCATCTTTCATTTTATATTCCGTTCACATCATCTCTTGTCTTTCTTCTGTTTATCATGAATCCAACCTCATGTGATATTTCATGCATTCTGGAGATGTTTGATCATGCGCTTCGCACTCCCCAAGAGAGATTCATTCACCAATCATTTATTTGGGCTCCAGAAGGCTTTAGAAGAGTTGGAAGATCCATGCCTACATGGCTAAGGATTATGGAGCGTGAAGTAGTAGATGATGAATTAAGAAGCATTGATTTAAAAGCTCAAGATAGAGACGACTGGCTAAATTCAACAGAGGCCTTTGCGTGTATAGGCGTGGGAGGAGATGCTATATGTAAGGTATTTAATAACCTTAAATACTGCATATATATATATATATATATAGATAGATAGATAGATAGATAGATATATATACTGTATATATATATATATATATATATATATGTAAAATCTTACTCAATCTGTTTTGAATAATGTAAACAACATGATGTAGGTGTTGAATTTTCTTTCATCAAATTCCTAAATCAGAATATTTTATTTTCACAACAGAAGTTGGCATGTTTACAAGGTGAAAGTTCTTGTATGCAATGCAATGCAATGCAATGCAATTATTCTATATTTTATTTATTTATATATTTTTAAATATTCGATTAAAACTCCGAAGTCTTTTCGTGCCTACTTATATAAGAGGTCTCTGCTTTCGCTTTGGGTAATATATAGCTTCAGATGGCACCTCCTGAATTAGCACTTTGTAATCATTTGCCGTGTTAAAGTATTACGATTTCAGAAATTGATGTGTTCCGAACCTGTAATTTCAGTAATAACTGCTCATTAGTATTTACGAGAAAAATTTTGCTGGTTCCATTAGAATTTTACGCAATATGCTTTTGCCAATGAATGAACAAGACTCAAAATTGACCTCCATACTTGTGTTCATTATAAATTCCTGCTTTGGTTTATAATTTGGGCTAATAAATAGTACTAGCTTTTTTTGTTGCCCTTAATATACAGTAGATCTAGCTGAAATTAGTGGATGGGTGCAAATTATGGGGAATGAGGTTGAATTCTAACAAAACTTAACGTATGATTGTGAGTAGGTTGAAGGCAGTGGCTCCTCACCATCCAGATCTCTGCATTGATAATGTTTCTTTAACTATATATGACTCATTTAAAATTTTAGGCGTGATTCTTTATTGCAAATTTACTTTTGAGAAGCACATTTAGTCTGTTTCCTTCTTCAATTACACAAGAATTTGAAGTATTGAGAAGCAATCTATTCTGAAAAAAAATATATCAGTTCTTTCACTCTACTTTGTTTCAAGTATTTTTATCCTGCCTGTTTTCCAGTTTCTGGATCTCATCTCAATTTGTTGGATAGAAACTTGCTGTCTGTTAGATTTCTCATTCCTGATCTTGATATTAATCTCTGGCCGTCCTATGCATTCATATCTTCCCAGACTGCAGCATTCTGTACTTCGTACTAAGTATGCAATCCATTTTAACAGTCTTGCCTTCTCCACCATAAGGCTCAACATTACATAGTATTCTAGAAGTTTTATTTCAAATGTGATCAGATCGTGGAATAATTTTCCTCATCAGGGAGTTGAAACGGTATAATTAAGAGGTTCGAACCATCAGTGGATGCTTTTATGTTGAACAGGTCGAAACCATTCTCTCTTTATTGTTTAGATATGGCAGATCTATTTCAACGTTGTTAATGATATATAGTTTATAAATTTCTCGATTTCCTTCCCTCACTGGACTATTTCGCCCGTAAGAGACTTTGGGTCTTATGTCATCCTGCTTTTCCAATTAGGGTTTTAGGTTAGCTACTACTACTACTACTACTACTATTACTACTACTACTACTATACCACTACTACTACTACTACTACTACTACTACTACTACTAAAAGTAATAATAATAACAATGATAATGATGATAATGATAATAATATTATTATTATTATTATAATTATTATTATTATTATTGTTATTATTATTATTATTATTATTGTCATGATCTGTTATGCACCTGCAAAAAAAAAAAAAACACTGAAATATTCCCCGATATGGTCTGACGCCTTTATATTGGAAATTTTAATTTTGCCTGAACATAAATGGATAATAAACATCCAGGCTGTTAATATGAATAGAGATTTTTATTTTTCGACGTTTATATCACAAATATTTTTATGAATACTTTTTAGTAGTTTTTTGCCTTTTATTTCTTTTTGTGCTATAATGTTTTTATAACAATTTAACCTTACTGTATATGAATTTATCCATATAGTGAATAATGACAACTATTTTGCATTTCTTATTGACATGGAACTCCTCAATTAAAAGTGTTTGATATCTCGACTTTATACCACCTCTCTCTCTCTCTCTCTCTCTTCTCTCTCTCTCTCTCTCTCTCATTGATATAGGTATCGTTAATTAGAAAATTATTAAATTCTGAACACCTCTGATGGTCTATTCTCAATTAAAGACTTATTAATTGATTAGGAGTAATAGTATTTTTCTCAGGGCTTTCAGTCTATTGAGAGAACTACGTTTATCTCTCTCTCTCTCTCTCTCTCTCTCTCTCTCTCTCTCTATGCACTTTAAAAACCCATCCCTCAGGGAAGTTCTTCGCCTCCCCCTGTTCAAGTATCTTTGTCTCTAATTAAAAGAACATTCATCTTTTGTTTTCTTAGTTACTTCTTTAATTAAAAGAGTATCCATCTTCTGTTCGCCCTACACATGAATTTTTTAATGTTGATATTCTTCAAGTATAAATTTCTTGATCTCTCTCTCTCTCTCTCTCTCTCTCTCTCTCTCTTTTCGTGATTCTTGATTGAGGAAGAATAATTGTCTTTGGCATGTTTAAGCGATTTAATTTCCAAATGTTACTTAACCTAGCCATTGTCTGATTTGCTTTTTTCAATCTTTCATTAAACTCAAATTCTAAAGATCCTGTATTAGAGATCATAGTTCCTAAATATTTGAATGATTCCACCTCATTAATCTTTTTCTCCGTTCAATAATATTTCATCTTTCATTGTATATTCCGTTCTCATCATTTCTTGTCTTTCTTCTGTTTATCATGAATCCAACCTCATGTGATATTTCATGCATTCTGGAGATGGTTTGATCATGCGCTTCGCACTCTCCAAGAGAGATTAATTCACCAATCATTTAATTGGGCTCTAGAAGGCACTAGAAGAGTTGGAAGACCCAGGCCTACATGGCTGAGGACTATGGAGCGTGAAGTAGTAGATGATGAATGAAGAAGCATTGATTTAAAAGCTCAAGATAGAGACGACTGGCGAAATTTAAGAGAGGCCCTTTGCGTCAATAGGCGTGGGAGATGATATATGTAAGGTATTTAATAACCTTACATAAATATATATATATATATATATATATACTGTATATATTATATGTATATATATATATATATATATATATAAAAATCTTACTCAATTTATGTTTTGAATAACGTAAACAACATGATGTAGGTGATGAATTTTTCTTTCATCAAATTCCTAAATCAGAATATTTTATTTTCACAACAGAAGTGGGCATGTTTACAAGGTGAAAGTTCTTGAATGGCAAGCCACATTTCTCCAAGACCCTCGTGTATGCATGCAATGTAATGCAATTGTTCTATATTTTATTTATTTATATATTTCAAAATACTCGATTAAAACTTCGAAGTCTTTTCGTGCCCACTTATATATCAGGTCTCTGCTCTGGCATTGGGTAGGTATTACTTCAGATGGCACCTCCTGAATTAGCACTTTGTAA
>NC_090751.1:87913130-87938130 GCF_036898095.1 Palaemon carinicauda
AATGAAGAAGCATTGATTTAAAAGCTCAAGATAGAAACGACTGGCGAAATTCAACAGAGGCCCTTTGCGTCAATTGGCGTGGGAGGAGATGATATATGTAAGGTATTTAATAACCTTACATAAATATATGTATATTATATATATATATATATATATATATATATATATATATATATATATATATATATATATATATATATGTATGTATGTATATATATATATATATATATATATATATATATATGTATATAATCTTACTCAATTTATGTTTTGAATAACGTAAACAACATGATGTAGGTGATGAATTTTCTTTCATCAAATTCCTAAATCAGAATATTTTATTTTCACAACAGAAGTGGGTATATTTAAAAGGTGAAAGTTCTTGAATGGCAAGCCACATTTCTCCAAAACCCTCGTTTATGCATGCAATGCAATGCAATTATTCTATATTTTATTTATTTATATATTTCTAAAACTCTGAAGTCTTTTCGTGCACACTTATATAAGAGGTCTCTGCTTTCGCTTTGGGTAAGATATTGCTTCAAATGGCACCCCCTGAATTAGCACTTTGTAATCATTGCCATGTTAAAGTATTACGATTTCAGAAATTGATGTGTTCCGAACCTGTAATTTCAGTTAATAACTGCTTATTAGTATTTACGAGAAAAATTTTGCTGGTTCCATTAGAATTTTACGCAATATGCTTTTGCCAATGATGAACAAGACTCAAAATTGACCTCCATATTTGTGTTCATTATAAATTCCTGCTTTGGTTATAATTTGGGCTAATAAATAGTTCTAGCTTTTTTTTGTTTGGCCTTAATATACAGTAGATCTAGCTGAAATTAGTGGATGGTGCAAATTATGGGGAATGAGGTTGAATTCTAACAAAACTCAACGTATGATTGAGAGTAGGGTGAAGGCAGTGGCTCCTCAACATCCAGATCTCTGCATTGATAATGTTTCTTTAACTATATAAGACTCATTTAAAACTTTAGGCATGATTCTTTATTGCTAATTAATTTGAGAAGCAATCTATTCTGAAAAAATATAGCAATTCTTTCATTCTACTTTATTTCGAGTATTTTTATCCTGCCTGTTTTCCAGTGTCTGGCCCTCATCTTAATTTGTTGGATAGAAACTTGCTGTCTGTTAGATTTCTCATTCTTGATCTTGATATTAATCTCTGGCCGTCCTTTGCATTCATATCTTCCCAGACTGTAGCATTCTGTACTTAGTACTGAGTAGGCATTTCATTATAACAGTCTTGCCTTCTCCATCATAAGGCTCAACATTACATAGTATTCTAAAAGTTTTATTTCAAATGTGATCAGATCGTGGAATAATTTTCCTCATCAGGGAGTTGAAGCGGTAGAATTCAGAAGTTCAAACTGCAGTGAATGTTTTATGTAGGACTGGTCGAAACGATTCTCTCTTTATTTTTTATAAATGGTAGATCTATTTCAACGTCGTTATTGATATATAGTTTATAAATTTCTCGATTTCCTTCCCTCACTGGACTATTTAGCCTGTAAGAGACTTTGGTCTTATATCATCCTGCTTTTCCAATTAGGGTTTTAGGTTAGCTACTACTACTACTACTACTACTATACTACTACTAAAAATAATAATAATAATAATAATAATAATAATTATTATTATTATTATTATTATTATTATTATTATTATTATTATTATTATTATTATTATTATTGTTGTCATGAACTGTAATGCACATGAAGAAAACACTAAAATATCCCCGATATCGAGACTCCTTTATATTAGAAATTTTAATTTTGCTTGGACATAAATTGATAATAACATCCAGGCTGTTAAAATGAATATAGATATTCATTTTCCGACGTTTCTATCACAAATATTTCGGTGAATGATTTTTTTTAGTATTTTTTCTCATTTTTTCTTTATATACTATTATGGTTTTATGAAAATTTGAACTAATTGCATATGATTGTGTCCATATATTGAATAATGATAACTATTATACATTTCTTATTGAAATGGAGAAGTCATTGGCAATTAATAGCGTTTGATATTTCAACTCTATACTTGCCTGCCTGCCCCCCCCCTCTCTCTCTCTCTCTCTCTCTCTCTCTCTCTCTCTCTCTCCTAATTGATATGGGTATCAGTAATTAGCAAATTATTATATTCCGAACACCTCTGATGGTCTATTCTCATTCAAAGACTGCTTAATTGATTAGGAACAATAGCATTTACCTCAGTACTTTCAGTCTATTGAGAGAACTACGTCTCTCTCTCTCTCTCTCTCTCTCTCTCTCTCTCTCTCTCTCTCTCTCTCTCTCTCTCTCATGCACAAACACACACGCATCAGTTCAGTATGACGATATTTGAAGAATATTAATTAATGAAACTAAAACTAAACGCACCTATAAACTGAAAGTAAATTTCACAAAAGCTCAGTCTCTTCCTCGTAATTGAAAACCGCCATCTGAGTATGCCCCAAAGTTCAAGAAAGACAAGTGTAAGCGAATACGCCAATACGAACTTTGAAAAAAAAAATAAAACGAGAATAAGGGGAGAGTTTGGAATCGCTCCTTTGAATAGCTGGAGTTGCCTATTAAGAGACCGAAATTCTCATTAGAGTTTGTTAGTTTCTTCGTAAATGTGATACCTGTTTCAAAAGAAGAAGCCGACTGGGTATAGCATCCGAAAATCTAGCATAGGTATTGTAAGATGAGATAGACAAACAGACAAAAAGAGAGTGACTTGACTTCTCTTGTAATACTCGTGTTGAAGAATAGTGAGAATAAGGTCGTGGAGTCTGGGTTGGCCTACATATAATAATTGCACTGTAAATGAGAGACAGATAAAGAAAGGAGAGTAATTTTACGGCAACTTTCAGATAAAATGTCAGAGGGAAGGTTTCCGTAGGTCATATTTTTTTTCCCCAAATACTAAGCACAACTTTGCTTAAATTTCTCACTTATTCTTTACTCATATCTGTTGCGTATTGTGAAAGATAGCAAAGCATGTCACGGCTTTATATATATATATATATATATATATATATATTTAATAACAGCCAGGGTAACATCTAACATCCCTGTTCCTGCTCCACTCTCACGGGAAACCACTCGCTCACTTCATATCCTATCTTAAAACACACTTTCCTGCCTATGGCTAAACCTCTTCACTGCTTGCAACAACCTTCATCATTCCATATAAATCTCAATTACATTCTCCATCGTTTCCCTATTAACTTTATCATAAGTTTCCTCCAGGTCCATAACTGCTACGTATACTTCCTCATCTTTAGCTAAATATTTTCTCACTTATCTGCCTAATTATAAAAATCCAATCTATACATCACCTACTCCTCTAAAACCACCATGCACTAAGATTGCATCCTCTAATTTATCCTTAATCCTATTAATGAACACTCTACCATATACTTTTCCAACCAAACTCAACAAACTAATATTACAACACTCACGCACACTCCCTCTCTCTGTATACAGGAGCAATACACGCGCACACCCAGTCCACTGGTACCTTTGACAACATAAAACATATATTAAACAAAATCTCCAACCATTCAAGTACAGTTACACCCTCTTCCTTTAACATCTCACTCCTCACACCATCCATACTCAACACCTGCAACAGCAATTATATCTGCCTTCCTATTATCCCCAACATTCAGCAACCTTTAGAAGTATCCAGCCCATCTTTACTTTGCTTCATTTCCTTTCAACAACCTTCCATTTCCATCTTTCACTGCCTCTTCAATTCTCGAACCAGCCTTCCTTACTCTCTTCACTTCTTTCCAAAACTTCTTCTTATTCTCTTCATATGAATGACCCAATCCCTAACCCCAACTCCAGTCAGCCACCCTCTTTGCATCAGCTACCTTTCATTTTACTTTCACATTTTTGTCTCTATATCTTTCATACTTCTCTGTACTATTACTCTGCAACCATTCTCCAAATGACCTCTTTTTCTCTTCCACCTTTATCTTCACTCCTTCATTCCAATATTCACTGCCCTTCCTCATGCTGCCTCCAGCAATCTTCTTGCCACACACACATCACTTGCAAGCCCAACAAAATTTTGTTTTACTAATTTCCACTCCTCTAAATCACCAGTCTCTCACTTTCACCGAGTCATGTGTCACTTCTAACCTTTCTGGATTTTCACTTTTTAGCTCCAGTTAATCAATTTTTCCACCTTCACCGCCTCCCTTTTGTATCCCACAATTCTATTCCCCCGCTCTTTTGCTAAAACTAATTTTGCTTCAACCAAAAAAGCTCAGACATACCGTTAGCCATATCCCAAACACGTGCACATCAATCAGTCTTCTAAACATCCTTCTTGTTATCAACACTTAGTCTATCAATACCCTTTTTACCACTCTTCCATTGGCCACTCTTATTCATTTATACTTATTTATATCTTTCGTTGTTTTATATAAATTTAGTGGCACAACTTTTCAGAAAAGATAGAAAGTTCTACAATGTGGATACCTACTTGACAACCAGGGTCATTTCTCCTAAATTGTAATCTTTGCTCATTTTGACTTTATATCAAAGAAATAAGTAAATTCAAGTAATCAAAAGACGATTTTTTTTTCTGAAATCGTTTCAAATACATAATGGTTAACCTTTGAAAATCGAATATACACAATGAAAAATTATGAAAAATATATTTAGATTTTGCTTTTATCTCTCTCTCTCTCTCTCTCTCTCTCTCTCTCTCTCTCTCTCTCTCTCTCTCTCTCAATAAGTGAAGAAAAATTCTCCGACTTTAATTAGAAGTTTGCACCTAACACTATTTTTACAGTTTATTGTTAATCGCTGAATCGACCTGGCGTCAAATAATGAAAGTCTACTCTAATTTTGTTTGTGAAAAAATCGAACTTGGTTGTGGGGAAGTTGATCCTCTTACACAGTGGGAAAACTCGTTAAAAAAAAAAAAAAAAGGTTTGTAAAGGTTTTTCTTTTCATTAGTATTTTGTTTTCCAAACTCATCGTTCATTCCGTATAGCAACAAACGACGGCACTGCGACGTTCTTTTGGAAGGAGTTATTTGAATCGTCTTTTCGAATCGGCTCACATCAGATTTCTAAATTCTGTTGAAAATGTTGATGATCAGATGTTATTAGATTGGGCTCAATACCAAACCATATTCTATTATTATTATTATTATTATTATTATTATTATTATTATTATTATTATTATTATTATTATTATTATTATTATTCTTATAATTATTATTGTTATTATTATTATTATTATTATTATTATTATTATCATTATTATCATTTCTTGCTAACCTACAACCCTTGTTGGAAAAGCAGGATGCTATAAGCCCAGGGGCTCTAACAGGGAAAATAACCCAGTGAGGAAAGGAAACAAGGAAAAATTAAATATTTTGATAAGCGTAACAACATCAGAATAAATATTTCCTATATAAACTATAAAAACTCTAACAAAATAAGAGGAAAAGAAATAAGATAAAACAGTGTGCCTGAGAGTTTCCTCAAGCAAGAGAATTGTAGCCCAAGACAGTGGAAGACCATGGTACAGGTGCTATGGCACTGAAAGTTTTATTCCAGCTGTGACCAAGATATGGAATGATCATCCCAATCAGTCAGTTGAACCGGTGGAACTTCAAAAGTTTAAATTTGCAGCGAGTGTTTTTGTGTTTTAACATGCTGACATAAATATCTTTATATAGATCTATTTTGATGATGTTACTATTATTAAGATATTTTATTTTAAATCTTCATTGTATCTCTTAGTTTATTTATATCCTTATTTCTATTACTTACTGGGCTATTTTCCCTGTTGGAGCCCTTAGGCTTATAGCATCCTGCTTTTCCAACAGGGGTTGTAGCTTAGGTATTAATAATAATAATAATAATAATAATAATAATAATAATAATAATAATAATAATAATAGTTGCAGTCCCCTTCACCCTTTGCACAGAAAATCTTGTGTTTACTATCATGTGGTCTATCGGTCATGATAATCGCCTCACCTGCAAGAGAATCCGAAAATTCCTTTAAGAGGAGGAGCGACGACATCGGCACATCTTTTGAGCTATGCAGTGAATTGGGAACTTGGTAGGTTGTAAGTTAGCTAGGGCATCAGCCACCCGTTGAAACCCTACCGCTAGAGAGTTATGGGGTCCTTTGACTGGCCAGACAGTACTACCTTGGTTCCTTCTCTCTGGTTACGGTTCATTTTCCTCTAGCCTACACATACACCGAATAGTCTGGCATATTCTTTACAGATTTTCCTCTGTCCTCATACAACTGACAACACTGTGATTATCAAACAATTCTTCTTCACCCAATGGGTTAACTGCTACTCTGTAATTGTTCAGTGGCTAATTTCCTCTTGGTAAGGGTAGAGGTGACTCTTTAGCTATGGTAATGATCTCTTCTAGGAGGACATTCCAAGATCAAACCATTGTTCTCTAGACTTGGGTAGTGCCATAGCCTCTGTACCATGATCTTCCACTGTCTTGGGTTAAAGTTCTCATGCTTGAGGATACACTAGGGCACACTATTCAATATTATTTTTCTTCCTCTTGTTTTATTAAAGTTTTTATAGATTACATAGGAGATATTTATTTTAATGTTGTTTCTGTTTTTAGAATATTTTATCTTATCTTTTTCCTTTTCTCACTGGGCTATTTTCCCTGTTGGAGCATAGCATCCTCCTTTTCCAACTAGGGTTGTAGCTTAGCAAGTAATAATGATAATGATAATTGTCAATTGTTTCGGGTTGCCTCTTGAGTGGATGGGAAATTAGATCTTATACAGCAACCTCATACCAAGAAGACTAGTTACCAACTTCTGGAGGCATGGCACACACACACATCTTTGTTATATAATAAAGAGAAAGTGTCACGCTGAGTGGGGTTGCCAAACGTATAACTCCCTGTCCCCGAATAGAGGGGAGAAGGAGTAGCCATACTCTGGTGAGGAGGTGTACCCAGAAAGGTACACTTGAAACCCACAATCTCCCTCAGGGAGGGGGTGAGAAGGGTTGAATGCATGTATGCGTGTTTGTGCATATCTAAATATTTAACAGTTATTTTTGACAGATTGCGTACTCCAGTATATATATATATATATATATATATATATATATATATATATATATATATATATATGTGTGTGTGTGTGTGTGTGTGTGTGTGTATGAGTATATAATTAAGTGTCTGCATATAGATATTCATGTATATACTGTATGTGTGCACTTATTCATTGTGTAGGCTATTTCATTGTAGTAGTTCTCCTTTTATTATTATTATTTTTTGTACTAATAATTGGATATTTTCTGTTTTATCCAGTCTCCCTATTTTGATAAAAACACAGTAGCATGGTATTTCATCTCCCTCCATTATGAATAGGTCTTATCAGTAGGAAAGATAATAAAACCTGTCTCCCATCTCGATGTTCATTACAGAAATAACTTGTGACAGCAAATGAAGCACTTTTTGTAGCTGGAATAGTTTTTAAACGTGGGAGTAACAAGTTAAGGTCTACTTATGTCATGGCACTGCCTTTCCAATGTCGACTTCTGCATTTCAGATACTATTGAAGTCGTTTAGAGTCAAAGGTGGGAGATGGATGAAGGTAATATTTTAACCGTTGTCATTATTCTCATAGTCACGCCAGGCGACTCTGAGATTAATCGCAATTATTATTATTATTATTATTATTATTATTATTATTTTTATTATTATCATTATTATTATTATTACGTGGTAAGCCACAACCGTAACTAGAAAAGCAGATTGCTACAAGCCCGAGGGCCCCAACAGGGAAAATAGCCCAGTGAGGAAAGGAAATAAGGAAACTACAAGAAGAGTAATTAACAATTAAGATGAAATATTTTAAGAACAGTAACAGTATTAGAATAAATATTTCATATATAAAGTTAAAAAGAAAAAAAAAAGAGAGAGAAGAGAAATAAGACAGAATACTCGAACCCAGGACAGTGAAAGGCCATGGTACAGAAGCTATGGCACTACCCAAAACTAGAGAATAATGGTTTGATTTTGGAGAGTCCTTCTCCTGGAAGAGCTGCTTACCATAGCTAAAGAGTCTCTTCTACTTTTACCAAAAGGAAAGTAGCCACTTAACAATTACATCGCAGTAGTTAACTCCCTTGAGCGGAGAAGAATTGTTTGGTAATCTCAGTGTTGTCAGATGTATGAGGACAGATGAGTATCTGTAAAGAATAGGTCAGACTGTTCGGTGTATATATAAGCAAAAGGAAAAGGAGCCGTAACCAGAGAGAAGCATCCAATGTAGTACTGCCTAGCTAGTCAAAGGACCCATTAATTCTTTAGCGGTAATATCTCAACGGGTAGCTGGTGCGTTAACCAGCCTATAACCATACATATATGAAGAAAGGTTGAAAAAAAAATGCGAGTAATTTTACCTAATTCCTCATAGCTATGTATTCCCCTGAATAGTGCCAAGCGTCAGCTCGTTGCAGCTTCCTTTGAACTTGTCCCTTTCAACCCGAATCTTTCTCGTCCTCTGCGGCACGATTGGAATGATTACGCCGACCGTGGAATCTGGCATTTGTGGAGTCGTAGTTAGGGGCCGTCGGGGGGTGGGGGTGGTGTTTCCCCTGAGGAGATTGGTCCAATCTCTGGAGGCCGTATCAATTACAGGTGGAGTTACAGGAGTGGTTTCCGACTTGGTAATTGCGGACCGACTATGTTATTGATGATAAAGGCAGATAGATCTCCTTGGTACAGATAATAACCTTCTGAAGTGTCTATTCTCATCAGTGTGGTTCTAAGTTTGTCACTTTATTTAGTTTCTTCTTTTGAAGACATAAGAAAGATAAATGAATGAAAACTTAGAATAGATAAATAAGACATTCATGAAAGTACGAGATACATCTTAGTTCATCAAAAGAAAAAAATTTGAATAATTCGATTTTAGCCTCATTTTATAGTAATATTTTTTTTTCATCATTAAGTTATAGATAGATCAAAATTTCGTTTGTTTTTTTTTTCTCTGTTTTTGTGTTAGCATGATCCCATTAGGAAGTTAGGTATGGCATGGCATCACGTAATTAGATTTTTGCAGTGAATTAAAGACTATTTTTTCGATATTGTTTAAACATGAAAGAAGTCATGAACATTGTTTGAGAAATATCCATATAAAAAAATATAACAAATTTTCATGTAGTGTATATTGTTACCTAGTTTGACGTTAAACTGTTAGCAAACACTTAGGGTTGTGGTGCGTGGTAACGTCCCTGACTGGTGAACGCCACGCTGAGGTTCAAGACCCGCTCAAACTTGTTACTTTCTTTGGTCGGTGCAACCTCCCCATTCTTGTGTGCTAAGGATGGGGTATTGTGAGAGCTTATAGGTCTATATGCTGAGTCATCAGCAGCCATTGCCTGGCCCGCCTTGATTATTATTATTATTATTATTATTATTATTATTATTATTATTATTATTATTAACTAAGCTACACCCTAGTTTAAAAAACAAGATGCTATAACCCCAAGGGCTCCAACACGGAAAAATAACCCAGTGAAGAAAGTAAATAAGGAAATAAATATGTATATATGGTCAGTCTCTAGGGCATTGTCCTGCTTGCTAGGGCAATGTCACTGTCCCTTGCTTCTGCCACTTAAGGGTGGCCTTTAAACCTTTAAACGAAGGTGGTTGCATATATTGAGAGGCAGATAGAGAGGTCAGCGCAATGGACAGCCAGCTAACCATTATGAAATGCACCTCAAAATAAATCCGAGAAGATAGTTAAGGAGATTTGGCAACGTCAAATATTGTATCGTCGTCTTGAAAGACGAGAGATTAAAGTGTCACGGAATCTCCAAGTTCAGCAATAGAGGCGAATAGAAAGGGGGAATTGGATGAATCCATCGCTTTAATTGCTATGTCGATATGGTCTATTTGACTTCCAATGCGTCTTCAGAGGCTATTTGAGACGAGGCGTCTGATGAAATGCAGAAGCCTTTTGAAAGATCCCAATTTGGGAAAATGTTATATGTAAAGTTATTATTATTATTATTATTATTATTATTATTATTATTATTATTACCTCCACCAACGAAGTTGGAAGGAGGTTATGTTTTACCCCTTGTTGGTTTGTTTGTGGGTGTGTTTGTTTGTTTGTGAACAGCTTCATGGCCACAATTTTAAGCATATAGAAATGAAACTCACAGGTATCAACTGTTATGTAAAAACCTGGAAATAATTAAATTTGGAAGGTCAAGGTCAAATGTCAAGGTCACGGTCAAGCAAAATGTCAAATTCACGTAATCAGCCATAAGTTTGGATATCATTGTCATATAGACTTCTAACTTGGCTCATATATATATATATATATATATATATATATATATATATATATATATATATATATATATATATATATATATATATATAATGTATGTAAAATAACTTCATAATCCCTAAAATTTTTAGTTTCTCTCTCTCTCTCTCTCTCTCTCTCTCTCTCTCTCTCTCTCTCTCTCTCTCTCTCTCTCTCTCTCTCTCTCAAAGCTATCGTATTAAAAAGCCAATTTCTCTAAACCCTACAATTACACATTTCCAGTCACTTCTCAACCTACAGAATCTGAAACAATCTCAACTTTAGCCATAAAACTTCCAGAAGGTCCACCGGAACTTCTACCTTCTATTCAACCATCACTCAGCTCCTACCGAATTGCTGTTATGAGACTTTTTTTACTTTCATACCAAATTCTATATTTTATCATAAACATTTCATAATAGCATTTTCCCTCATTAAAAGTGGATTGGTGTATCCCCGATGCAATTCATTTTATCAATAGTTTTTTTTTTCTCTCAGCCAAAAGTCATTAGAATATCTTGTCAAGTATGTTAAATAATTTTACAGTGCTATAGACTTCACTACACTCCCCTGTCACCTTTTAAAATAAACAAGGGTCAGTTGCTCTCTCATTTCGTTGTTTATGAATGTTATTACTTTGTTTATCAGAGAAGGAGTAAAGTAGATTGGCTGGGGAATAGTTTAAGATGGCAGAGAAACTGACATGGGGAGAGCAGGGACTGTATTTACTTAGTATAGCTGAGATGGTGTAGATTAGAATTTAATTATGACAGAAGAACTGGTAATCAAAAGCAAAGTGGGTTTTAAAAGAAAGAAGTTGCTTACAATACAGTAAGAAATCCAATTACTGGTTAGTTGACAAAAAATGCATTTACCTCGTAATAATGTCACTTTCACACTAGACATATTGGGAAGACCATTTGAATAGTTTCTCTTGACATAGGAAATGCAGAAAGAACCTTTTTGATGGGTTTTCATTCACTTGAAATATGCAGAGATTTTAGGGAGGAATTTCAATATATGTTTTTAATGAAAAGGGAGATGTAAAACCTCCAGAGAATAAATTTTATAATGGGTTTTCTTTCACTAGGGTATGAAAATGTTTTAAAGAAAATTTATAATTAGTTTTCATTCAAAATTTCAAGAGAAGATAATTCATAATAAATGTTCTTACTAAAGAAAAGAAAATGTTTAAAGTAAGAACCCCTATGAAAAAAATTTCCCACAAAAGAAAAGCAGAAATTTTAGCGAAAAACTTTTATAATGGCGTTTCATTTACAACAGAAATGCAAAAATTCACGATCTTTATATATATATATATATATATATATATATATATATATATATATATATATATATATATATATATATATATATATATATATATTAAAAGAAATGCAGAAATTTTAAGTAAAATCCTTTATCCATTTGAGTGCCCTTCTTATTTTTCATATTCTTTCCCCCAAAATTATTTTGTTTAAAAGCTCTTCGTATTTCTTTCCACTCCGCACAACTTTCGTGGCCACTCGGTAAGATGAATTTCGACGAGAAATGCGGAGCTTCTTCTTCTCGTTGTGAAAGAAGCGGCAAAAATGTCACAGGTGAAAATTGCGAGGAGACTTTACAGTTCGTCTATTTCGAGGGGACCACCTGCTTCGTGAACTCCTCACGGTTGCTGAATTCAGATATTCCAATTTTTGGAAAATTGTTTTCAGACCCGTTGCGAAGGGGGAGAGGAGGTTAAGAGAGAAACAAAAGTTTTTATAATCTTTCTTCTTTCTATTCCAAAAAATGCGTTGCAATGCCATTTATATATCTATTCTATCGTGCGTTTAATAACCATTTTTTAAACGCTGACACAGTCTCTATGTGACTACCAAGGTATGCCAGATGCCATCGACACACATTCTCATTCCAAAAACTTATGGAAAGTAAATCAAATGTATTTTTTCAACATTAAACCATTTTCACTTCCTGGGAAAAGCTCCAGAGGGGAAAAAAACAGCAATTTACAGTCCCATTCATTCGTTAATTCCAGAATCGTGGATGAAACACTTTCATAGCAAACTTTCATTTCATTAGTCACTCTTCAACTCTACAAAGATGGCTCATTTATAGTGTGGTAAACCTCCTCCTTATTATTATTATTATTATTATTATTATTATTATTATTATTATTATTATTATTATTATCCAAGCTACAACCCTAGTTGGAAAAGCAAGATGCTATAAGCCCAGGGGCTCCAACAGGGAAAAATAGCCCAGTGAGGAAAGGAAATAAGGAAATAAATAAATGAAGAGAACAAATCAACAATAAATCATTCTAAAATAAGTAACAATGTCAAAACAGACATGTCATATATAAACTATTAACAACATCAAAAACAAATATGTCATAAATAAACTATAAAAAGACTCATGTCAGCCTGGTCAACAAAAAACCATTTGCTCCAACTTTGAACTTTTGAAGTTCTACTGATTCAACAACCCGATTAGGAAGATCATTCCACAATTTGGTAACAGCTGGAATAAAACTTCTAGAGTACTGCGCAGTATTGAGCCTCGTGATGGAGAAGGCCTGGCTATTAGAATTAACTGCCTGCCTAGTATTACGAACAGGATAGAATTGTCCAGGGAGATCTGAATGTAAAGAATGGTCAGAGTTATGAAAAATCTTATGCAACATGCTTAATGAACTAATTGAACGGCGGTGCCAGAGATTAATATCTAGATCAGGAATAAGAAATTTAATAGACCGTAAGTTTCTGTCCAACAAATTAAGATGAGAATCAGCAGCTGAAGACCAGACAGGAGAACAATACTCAAATCAAGGTAGAATGAAAGAATAAAAACACTTCTTCAGAATAGATGGATCACCGAAAATCTTGAAAGACTTTCTCAATTAGCCTATTTTTTTTTTTTGTTTAATTGAAGAAAACACAGACCTTATATGTTTCTCAAAAGTAAATTTACTGTCGAGAATCACACCTAAAATTTTGAAAGAGTCATACATATTTAAAGAAACATTATCCATACTCAGATCCGGATGTTGAGGAGCCACCGTCCTTGACCTACTTACAATCATAATTTGAGTTTTGTTAGGATTCATCTTCATACCCCATAATTTGCACCATGCACTAATTCTAGCTAAATCTCTATCAAGGGATTCACCAACCCTAGATCTACATTCAGGGGATGGAATTGATGCAAAGAGAGTAGCATCATCTGCATATGCAACAAGCTTGTTTTCTAGGCCAAACCACATGTCATGTGTATATAGTATGAAAAGTAATGGGCCAAGAACACTACCCTGTGGAACACCGGATATCACATTCCTATAATCACTATGGTGCCTATCAACAACAACTCTTTGAGATCTATTACTTAAAAATCAATAATAATGCTAAGAAACGACCCACCCACTCCCAACTGTTTCAGTTTGAAAACAAGAGCCTCATGATTAACACGGTCAAAGGCAGCACTAAAATCAAGGCCAATCATACGAACTTCCCGACCACAATCAATGGATTTCTGTACAGCTTTGGAGATTGTAAGAAGGGCATCACATGCTCCAAGGCCTTTACGAAAACCAAATTGCAAACTAGGGAGTAGATGATTACCTTCAGCAAACCTATTAAGACGTTTTGCCAGAAGACGTTCAAAATCTTTAGATAATATGGGAGTTATGGAAATTGGGCGGTAATCAGTGGGACTTGAGCTACCACAAACACATTTACATAGAGGAGTAACATTACCAATTCTCCAACTAGTGCTAAAAGCTCTTCTTCTTGCTAACTTGCGCAAAATAACAGATAACTTTGGAGCTAAGAAGTCTGCTGTCTTTATAAAAAACAAAGGAAAAATACCATTTGGGTCTACACCTCCATAAGCATCAAGGTCCACCAACAGAGCTAAAATCTCACGAGATCGAAAAGCTAAACTAGTTAGTTTAGCCTCAGGAAAACAGGAATGAGGAAGTTCAAGTTTTTCATTACTCTGTTTACTGTCAAAACATCAGCCAAAAGGGTTGCCTTTTCCTTTGGACAGTGAGTGACTGAGCCATCTGGTTTAAGTAAAGGAGGAACTGTTGCATCTACACCAAAGAGTGCTGATTCAAGGGTAGACCACCATTTATGTTCCTGAGTTGTACCAGAAAGTGTTTCTTTTATGGTTAAATTGTACTCCTTTTCAGTTGAGGCATAAACTCTCTGAGCAAAAGCTCGAAGCTGAGTATAGTTGTTCCAGGTCAAATCTGATCTGTTACCCTTCCAAAGATGATAGGCCTCCTGTTTCTCCAAATAAGCACGTCCACAATCATCATTGAACCATGGTTTGTCCTTCACTCGGTACCTTAGCACACGAGAAGGGATACGCCTATCAATTATGTTGACTAGATTTTCATTCAAAGGGACAACAGGATCTACACTATTATATAATTGTGACCAATTCAAGCTCAAAAGATCATGTAAAATCCCATTCCAGTCTGCTTGGGATTTCATATAAATTTTACAAGAATATGATATATCAGGGACAGGCTGCTCAGTCTTCACTAATAATGAAATCAAGGCATGATCAGATGTCCCGACTGGAGAACCAACCCTACTAGTTATAACGCCAGGGGAGTCAGTGTATACGAGGTCCAAGCAATCACCAGACCTGTGCGTAGCTTCATTTATGATTTGCTCACAGCCTGATTCAGAGGCAAAGTCTAAACCTCTTAAGCCATGGCGATCGGTAGGAGAGATAGAACTTAACCACTCCCTATGGTGAGCATTAAAATCACCAACAAAGACAAAAGAAGCCTTTCTATCATCTTCTTGTATCTTAGCCATAATGGTAAGAGGACAATCGAAGATAGAATCATCTATGTCTGGATTCCGGTAGATCGAACACAAATAAAAGTTGTTATGCCTGCCACAAACTTTTATTACCTGAATCTCATGACATCCACATTGATAGCAGGACTTATGAGAAGCAGGGTACTCGGTCCTAATGTACACCGCCATTCCTCTGGCCCTAGGGATGGCATCACGTTTCAACGTAATTGGCTTCTTAAAACCAGTTATAAGGAGCTCAGATGAGTTCGTCATATTAGAAACCAAAGTTTCTGAGCACAAAAGAATATCATACTGTGTGGACGCAACTGTAAGGTCTTGGATATTTGCATGAAGACCACGAATATTGCAATACAGAAGACGACATTGACGAAATCTAGGACGTACTGGTCCCGGATTTCGCTCAATGTCTCCAGACAGCATAAGAATTAATAGAAATAAAAAAGAGACATCATACTTAAAAACTAGATTAACAAGAATTATAACAAAAACAATACGTACAGAATTATAAACAAAGTGATTGATGATACCCATAGACTATAGTAAAAAGTCGGAAAAACTGGTCAACATGGAGGAGCCGATACACCATGCAAGGCTAAATACCCTCCAGGATAGCCACTTCAACTGAAGGGAGGACAGTAAGGATGGTTTTGAGAAGAAAAATAATCAGAAAAAGGAAAAGACAACCTCTTGATAAACCACCAGGCATCCATGGCCCTTCTATTAAGCCTGCCCAACACACCATTTCAAAAAAAACAAGAGGAAGAAAAAAAAAAGAAAAAAAATAAGATAGAATAGTATGCCTGAGTGTACCCTCGAGCAAGCGAACTCCAACCCAAGACAGTGGAAGACCATGGTACAGAGGCTATGGCACTACCCAAGACTAGAGAACAGTGGTTTAATTTTTGAGTGTCCTTCTCCTAGAAGAGCTGCTTACCACAGCTAAAGAGTCTCTTTTACCCTTACCAAGAGGAAAGTACACTGAACAAATTGCAGTACAGTAATTAACCCCTTTGGGTGAAGAAGTGTTAAGTATCTCATTGTTGTCAGGTGTATGAGGAAAGACGAGAATATGTAAAGAATAGGCCAAACTATTCTGTGTAAGTTTAGGCAAAGAAAAAATAAGCCGTGACCAGAGAGAGGAATCCAATGCATTACTGTCTGGCCAGTCAAAGGATCCAATACCTCTCTAGTGGTAGTATCTCAACGGGCGGCTGGTGCCCTGGCCAACCTACTACCTATTCTATGAGTAAATCATAAGTGAGCCGAAACACAAGTTTGGTAACTGCTTGGACCTAGTATACACTAATTCCCCTGATGTTATAGCAAGCAAGGTCCTCTAGGTGGGACGTATGATTATTCCTCGGTTTTGTTTGCATTTAAGACTGAGCGGCCTGTCTTCAATGTGTTATACTCTTGTAAGATATATATATATACATACATATATATATATATATATATATATATATATATATATATATATATATATATATATATATATATACACAGTGTATCTTTAGTATATAGTGTATATGTCGTTCCTCTTACTAACATAAATCCAAACTGTTCCTGACTTACAGATGCATTTTTCCTAATTCTTTGATCCATTATTCTTTTTCAGATTTTCAGGGCGTGAAACATTAGCTTATTCCTCTGTATTTTTTCTTTAGTCTGCACAAACCTCGATGTCACGCTTCTTTTAAAGATAGGCTCAATAAAGTTTTCCCTTCATTCTTTTGGCATTCTTTCCTGACTATACCTTACAACACTAAGATTAAAAAACAGTACTTCTTCACCCACGGGGTTAACTACTGCACTGTACTTGTTCAGTGCCTACTTTCCTCGTGGTAAGGGTAGAAGAGACTCTTTAGCTGTGGTAAGCAGCTCTTCTAGGAGAAGGACACACCAAAATCAAACCATTGTTCTCTAGTCTTTAGTAGTGTTATAGTTTCTGTATCAAGGTTTTCCACTGTCTTGGGTTAGAGTTCTCTTGTTTGAGGGTACACTCGGGCCCGCTCTCTCCATCTTGTTTCTCTTCCTCTTGTTTTTATGAAGTTTTTATAGTTTACTATGATAGATCTAATTTAATGTAGTCAATTATTTTAAAATGTTTTATTTGATTATTATTACTTCTCTTGCAGTTTATTTATATTCTTGTTTCCTTTTCTCACTGGGCTATTTTTCCCTGTTGGAGTCCTTGTGCTTATAGCATCATGCTTTTCCAACTAGGGTTGTAGCTTAGCCAGCAATAATAATAATAATAATAATAATAATAATAATAATAATAATAATAATAATAATAATAATAATCCTGGTACTTTTGGTACCTACTCAGGGGTTTCATTTCTATTGATAAAGTTATTTCTTGTCTCCAGTTTAGAGCATTATAAAGAAATTATTATTATTATTATTATTATTATTATTATTATTATTATTATTATTATTATTACTTGTTAAGCCACAATCCTAGTTGGAAAAGCAGGATGCTATAAGGCCAGGGGCTCCAACAGGGAAAATAGCTCAGTGAGGGAAGGAAAAAAGGAAAATAAAATATTTTAAGAAGAGCAACATCAATAAATATCTCATATAAACTATAAAAACTTTAACAAAACAAGAGGAAGAGAAATAAGATAGGAGCGTGTGCTCTAGAGTACCCTCAAGCAAGAGAACTCTAACCCAAGATAGTGGAAGACCATGGTATACACTATAGAGGTTGTGGCACTACCCAAGACTAGAAAACAATGGTTGAATTTGGGAGTTTCCTTCTCCTAGAAAAGCTGCTTACCTTAGCTAAAGAGTCTCTTCTCCCTTATCAAGAGGAAAGTGGCCACTGAACAATTACAGGGCAGTAACCCATTGAGTAAAGAAGAATTGCTTGGTAATCTCAGTGTTGTCAGGTATATGAGGAAAGAGAAGAATATGTGAAGAATAGGCCCGACTATTCAGTGTATGTGTAGGCAAAGGGAAAAATGAACCGTAACCAGAGAGAAGGATCCAATGTAGTACTGTTTGGCCAGTCAAAATACCCCATAACTCTCTAGAGGTAGTATATCAACGGGTGGCTGGTGCCCTGGCCAGCCTACTACCGTAAATCCTCTGCAATTTCTATCACTCCATCTCGTTTGTTGATAATATTTCCATTTTCATCCTTTATATCGAATATCTGATGGCGTCCGGTTACAAGTCTTCAATTTCATCAACCTGCTGCTTCTTCCTTCTTTAGTGTTTCCTCGATTTTGGTGTGATTGCGTTTACGAATGTCCAAGCTACAAATATATATATAAATATATATATATGACACACACACACACACACACACACATATATATATATATATATATATATTTTTTTTTTTTATTATATGTGATATATATTTGTATTATATATATTTATCATATATTATACATTTTTATTATATATATATATATATATATATATATATATATATATATATATATATATATATATATATATATACATATATATATATGTGTGTGTGTGTATGTGTGTGTGTGTATAGAGAGAGAGAGAGAGAGAGAGAGAGAGAGAGAGAGAGAGAGAGAGAGAGAGAGAGAGAGATGTGTGTACTGTGTACCTGTTGTACATATTCATTGCTATTAATGTCAAAAATTCTTATTCAAGTTAACTTTTCTAATTTCGGAATTGCAGAAGTGTAAAAAAAAGGAAATGAATCATGAAAGAGAAACCTTCGCTTTCAACCTGAACTCAGAAGTTTTTGATGGGTTAACAAGGAAGTAAATTGGTCCCAGATGACTCGTGAGACTCCGTTGTCTGTCACTGTTAAGAACTCATGTGAGAGAAGTTTTGCCATTCTCATTTTATACATAGGATTTATATAGCTTTTCATTTAAAAAAATGGATAATGGCTTTTTTTCTCATTTGGATGAAAAGAACATTTTATTTTGAATTTTTTTATTGATATTTTCATGAAAATTTTCATATATTTTAATTAATTTGGAAAAACCAAAAGAATTTTTTTTAAAATTTTATTCATTACGGTGGATACTTTTTAGTTATTTTTATGAAAGGATTTCGAAAGTTACATTTACCCTGCTGAAAAGAATGATTTAGTTTTTTAGTGATTTTATTCAAATGAAAATCTTTTCGAAAACTTATTCAGTGGTGAAAATTTTGAAAAAGAATATATTTTTGTTTCACCGTATCAGCTATTCTGACCATTTTTTTTTTTTACGCCATGTCATCTAGACGTCAGTTTTCGTTGTGAGAGAGTTCCTATAATGTATTCTAGCGAATTCTTGTTTCTTAGCAGTTGGAAAAGAAAAAAAAAATCTTCGATGCCATCTCATTAACTTTTTTCTTCCCAATAGATTTCTGATTTCAAACCATTGAATAAAAAATTATTCATGAGCCTTTTTTCTTCATTGAAAAGGCCGAGATTATAGATTGAGTGTCTAAGTTGCAAGAACCAGTGCTGGCATAAGGCCAGCTATATCTATACGCCTTTCGTTGTGACTATATTTGGCAAGCAATCAACTCAATTCAATTTAATTAGATATCATTATACCTTTCCTAGTGCATAAATTGCCTCAGTACTAAGGTCATCCACTGTCTTGGATTAGAGTTCTCTTGGTTGAGGGTACACTCAGGCACACTATTCTATCTTATTTCTCTTCCTCTTGTTTTATTAAATTTGTATAGTTTATATAGGAAATATTCATTTTAATATTGTTAGTGTCATCAAAATGTTTCGTTTCTCCTTGTTTTCTTTCCTCACAGGGCTATTTTCCCTGTTGGAGCCGCTGGGTTTATAGCATCCTACTTTTCCAACAAGGGTTGTAGCTTGGCTGGTAATAATAATAATACTAATAATAATAATAATAATGATATCAAGTTTGTTATCCAACTTCAATGTAAATAAAAATGGCTCTCCTTGATCAAGTTTGTTCCACAATATGGAAAGTTCCTATTAGATTTACTTTAACAGAATTTTATTCCGTTTGTGCTTTTTTATCATTTTTTTTTTTTATGGGGTTTTGGAAAGCCAACGTAAAGGCAGATCTTGCCAAGCGGAAAACCAGGTTTCTTTTTGAAGTCCCGTTTTTCTAACTCGTTTATCATAAAGGTAAAGGTTTTTTTTTATTTGCAACAAATTGATAGCGGAAGGAAAAACTTGAAGAAAACTTTTTTAATAGAGAAAACCTTTGTATTTGTCAACGATAGTGTTACGAATACACACACACACACACACACACACACACATATATATATATATATATATATATATATGTATATATATATATATATATATATATATATATCTGGATTGGCGTAGGTCTACTGTCACTACTTTTTCTGAATCGCAGATATGTTTTAGATATTTCAACTTTATCCATTTTCCTCACATATCAAAAAATGAATTTGTAATTTTTCCACATCACGTGGATTTTTCTATTCTGTATAGTAAAGCAAACTATGAAGCATAAGAAATGTCGTAGTGGATTTAAAAAAAAAAAGAATAAAACTAAAACAATTGAAAATTGAAGAAAAAAATAGAAAATAAGATTTTTTCAATACCTATGTTCATTTTTCCGACCGTTTTAAAAGTCCTAAGAAATATCAAATAGAGGATAAACAGAAGAGGAAGAAATCTAACATCGTAACTTTTTTGTTCGTGCCCATTTCCTCATCTTTTGTCCCCTCTCCCGAGAATCAATAGCTCTGACCGGTCGGGTCTTCTTCTCCGTATTTCAGTAAATGTTTTTTCATGTAATATTTCGCAGCAACCTTTTTCCTTCCCACCGTAACGACCACCAGACAATAATATCCGATACGGCTTCTGGATATCTTGCTGACCCTAAAGCCGAGCTTTAACAGACATTATCGTTGACGTTTCATGTACCTAAGGATTTTTAAATGTATTTTCTCCCGTTGGGAAATCGTTACTTATCTGGCCAAGGATTGATTCCTGCTGTCCAGAGATAGATGATAAAGCAGACAGCATCGTATAAGCATTAAAGGTTTAAAGGCCGCTCATGAATGGCAGAGACAAGGGACAGTGACAGTGTCCTGTCAAGCAGGACAATATCCTAGAGATTGACCATATACTGTATACATATGATCAGCACCCAAGCCCCCTCTCCACCCAAGCCTCCTTTCCACCCAAGCTAGGAGCAAGGACTGCCAGGCAATGGCTGCTGGTGGCTCACCAGATAGACCTGTAGGGTCCTCCAAAATCCCCCAATCCTTAGCTCACAAGGATGACGAGGTTGCAGCGACTAAAGGAACTAGCGAGTTTGGCCATTTATTCTTTAGGTGATATTAATGTTATGTTAGAAATTCACTATGATATTGCTCCTCTTTTCCAGATGGTACACCTCCCGAAATTTCGACATCTTCAAGAAGTTCATTGGACCAATGTTTTATTTTAAACTCATTTTAATTTATTCCTTTCTGTTTCTAGTCTTAAATTAATGAAGAAAAGGGTAAATATCATCATCATCATTATCATCATCATCATCATCATCATCATCATCATCATCATTATTATTATTATTATTATTATTATTATTATTATTATTATTATTATTATATTTACTAGTTTAACCAGGTTACTGAATAAAATGTAGACTCGTGAGGATACAATGAAAAGAGTCAAAGTTTCTTTTCATTTTATTACTCTGATTCAAACTCCACTCTTATCCTTATGAAGATAAGAGTAAATGTTGGTATCTCTTATATCTTGTTTCTATTCAGTTTTATTTATGTGTTTGTATGTGTGTGTGTATTAGAATCAAGCAACCATGTAATGGTGAGAATCAAATTTGTCCACCTCTAGGAAATGATAGAGAAAAACTAGTTTTAAGAACGAAAATTAACACTCTTGTGATAAGAGAAAGATCTCATGAGTTAATTTAGCAAAAATGAAATGAAGTAAAGAAGAAATAAACAGTAATTTAATAAAATGTGTTATCGAATCAAGACAATTTATAAAGGAAAAAGTTCCTAAACAAGATCAAGGAAAACTATCAGAAAACACCAAAATCTCATAAAGGGAAGATTGGAAATGATGGCAAAATCCAAGAGAGATGAAGTAGAATTAACAATAAACAAACTGAGAACCCAAGACATTTATAATCACAATTAAAACAAAATTGAGGAAATAATAGAGGGAAAAGTGTCAAGTTACTAGAAAAGAGGACTGGAAGCAGGGCGCCAACAGATATATGCTGTAGAGTGTGAAAATAGAAATATCTAAAAGATATGGAGTGACAAAACTATATAGTGCTATACAATAGTGTTATAAGAAACAACTTTGCCAATAGAAATAATGAAACACCTGAGGTGGTACCAAAGGTAACAGTTGAAGTAAAGAAAGCATTAAAAAGCCTGGTAAGGAGGCAAAGCAGGAGAAGATGGTCTAACAGTTGATTTAATAATAAATGGAGGAGATTTCATAGTAGTAAAATTCACTAAACTTTGCACAAAATATTTGCAATAATGCTCTATGCCTAGAGCTTGGAAAAACTTTATCATTATATTAATTCACAAAAAAAGAAGACACAAAAGACGTGAAAAAAATGCTCTCAGTAATATATAAAATACTTACGAAGATCGTGTTAGGCCAAATAGAAGGCCAGCTAAATTTCAATCAACCAAGAGAGCATGCAGGCTTTAGAAGCGGGTATTCAACAGCTGACCATGTCCATGTTATTAACAAGCAAATGGAAAATTCACCTGAGTATAACAAGGCACTCTGTATGGCATTTATAGATTATGAGCAGCTTTTGATTCTGACAAAAACATCAGCAGTAATGAAAACCTTTCATAAGCAAGAAATAGATTAATCTTAAGTTAGAAGACTTGAAGATATCTATACGGGAAGTACAATAATCCTTAAAATGCCTAAAGATAATTATAGAATTCTTATTGAGAAAGGAGTCAGTGAGGGAGACCTCATCTCTTCTAAATTATTCACAATGTGCCTAGATGAAGTTTTAAGAATTTAGATTGGGAAAATTTAAAAATTAACATTAATGGGGAATACCTTAACAATTTAAGATTTGCAGATGACATCATTCTCTCTAGTGAAATATGGGAGGAATTACAAAAATTGATAGAAGATTTGATTAGAGATAGCAGAAATGAAGGACTGAAAATGAATATGAGAAAAAACTAAAATAATGTTCAATGAAAATGCAGAGACAACAAATAAGGGTTATGGGCGAACCTCAAGAGATTTCTAAATAAAAATACGTACGTAGGACAGACAGTAAGTGTTTCCCAGGACATGGGACAGAAATTGGAAAAAAAGGATAGATATGAGATGGAGAGCTTTGGTAACCAAAATTAGATTATGAAAAGTACAATGCCACTTGCTCCTAAACGAAAATTATCTAATCAGATGGGCCTATACAGTATTAACTTATGTATCAGAAATTTGGAGCCTTACCAAAGTCTTAGAACATAAGCTAAAGAGGTATGGAAAGAATAATGATGGGAATAACACTAAGCGATAGAAAAAGAGCAATATAAATACGAGAGGACATTCTAATAACATGTAAGAAAAAGAAATGAACATGGACATGACATATTATGAAATTCACAGATAATAGATCGACAAGAATAATAACAAAATGGGTCCCTAGTGATTGCAAATGATGGGAGAGAAGTAGAGAGAAGAGGATGGATTATCATTTTGTAGGAGGGATAATATCATTTTAACTAGACTGCGTATTGGCCTTACACATGCAACCCAAGATTATTTAATGAAAAGTGGTAAAGGGAGACAGACCCCTCTTTGTAATACCTGTCAAGTGACAATAGATATTAAACATATTTTTGTCGATTGTCCTGTTTCTAATCTACAGAAGAGGACACATTTTCTCCAGGATAAACTTTCAAGAGATATACTAGGGGAAAATTGTAATACCCTGAACTTGGAAAAAATTCATACTGAGTAATGGTTTATATCAAGAGCTTTAATTAATTCTATTTTTATCAATTTTATATCATGAGCTTTAAATATTTCTATTAATCTTTTTTAATCCTTTTAATCCCTTCTTATTTAACATTTAGACAACATTATATGGAAGTTGTGCTATTGATTTTATGAATTAAAATGATACCAAATGTTGAGAGTACGAGTATGATTGATTAATTTACATTATACAGCTCTGAATGACCTTTGATGACCCAATGATTGACTTAAGGCCGAAATTTTATATTCAATTCAATTATCAAGTATAGCCTGGCATAGAAAGTTCATAAACAGATGCAAGTTTAAAGGATTTAAAGACCGCTCATGAATGGCAGAGGCGAGGGACAGTGACATTGCCCTATCTAGCATGACAATGCCCTAGAGACTGAGCATATTACATATGATCAGTGCTCAAGCTCCCTCTCCACCCAAGCTAGGACCAGGGAGGTCCAAGCAATGGCTGCTGATGACTCAGCAGATAGACCTATAGGCTCCCCCAAACCACCCAACCGTAGCTCACAAGGATGGTAAGGTTGCCGAAACTAATGGCTCTAACGAGACTGAGCGTGACTCGAACCTCCGGCTGGCAAACACTAGACAGAGACGTTATCAATCAGGCCACAACAACCCTAAAGTGGAAGGACATGTCTGAGGCCTTTGTCCTGCAGTGGACTAGCAACAAGCTATGATTATATATATATATATATATATATATATATATATATATATATATAGTGTGTGTGTGTTTATTGTTAATACTAAATTATTTAATCGTCAGGAGGTTGCACCAGTAATCGTTGCACGTTGAATATTTATAAATAAAAAAAAGTCACGCAAACGCCCATAT
>NC_090751.1:87943130-87968130 GCF_036898095.1 Palaemon carinicauda
ATATATATATATATATATATATATATATGTATATACATGCATACATATATACATACATATACACTGTATATGTATGATAACTAAAGTTGAGCAAATTGAATGTAGGTGAACGCAACTCTTCATGAAGTTTATGTTTTTTTTTTTTTTTTTTTGCATATATTATTATGCATAACATTTTCATTTGCTTCAGTATGTATAAACAAGAATTATATTTTAGCTATAGTTGTCGTCATTGTACCAACTGCATTGCTTTCCTATTCATTTGTGTCTCTACAATTCCTTTTCTCCAAAAAACCCTTCCCATTAGACTCTACTAAGCAAAGGCGATCTCCAAAATAGTACACAGTGATATTGTACTCTCTCTCTCTCTCTCTCTCTCTCTCTCTCTCTCTCTCTCTCTCTCTCTCTCTCTCTCTCTCTCTCTCTCTCTCTCAGATGTGTTAAATCATCTACTGTGAGGTAAATTATTCACATTTCTTTCTTTCACCTGTGGCCTTCGACGAGAGTGCGTCATTATCTTCGCATTTTTTTCTCTGTAGCTTAAGAGCAAAATCCTTTTCCTTATTTATGTCTTAGGCATATCTTAACCATTTCACGGTTATGTCTTCTCCATATCACTCACAGCCTTGCATTTTTGTTTGTTGGGCCTCATTGTCAACTGCGGCCATTTATTATTATTATTATTATTATTATTATTATTATTATTATTATTATTATTATAATTATTATTATTATTATTATTATTTTTATTATTAGCTTAGCTATAACCCTTGTTGGAAAAGCAGGATGCTATAAGCCTAAAGTCTTCAACAGGGAAAATACCCTAGTGAGGAAAGGAAATAAGGAAACAGGTAGACTAGTATTTTTTTTATCATAAATCAAATAGCTTATTGTGAAACTCAACCGGAATATTTTCATATCTCTGGTATGAGGAAATGGAAGGCTATTATTATTATTATTATTATTATTATTATTATTATTATTATTATTATTATTATTATTATTACTTGCTAAGCTACAACCCCAATTGGAAAGCAAGATGCTGTATGCCCAAGGGCTCCAACAGGGAAAATATCCTAGTGAGGAAAGGAAATAAGAAAATAAATAAACTATAGAAGAAGTAATTAACAATTACAGATGATGCTGTTCCCTATTCATTTATGTGAGCTGATATGACAGCTATGTTTTTTTGCACAAGATCTAAGAATCATATTCTTCCAACTTTTTTACTGGAAATGGGACCACAACAGAGGTCTACTCAACTACTGTTCCATCCAATTAAATTTTCTTTGGTATTTTTAATTACTGATATACACCTTTCTTGTATTTTACTTCAACGTGACAGGTTTCAAGGTCTACATGAGCCGATAGTTTTCAAGTTTTATTTTTTTTTCTCTGTTAACTTAGCTTGATTTGATTGTCAAAGAGACGTAGCCTATCAGACGGAAATACTCACACACGCACATACACATACACACACGTACACACACACACATATATATATATAATATATATATACATAGATATATATATATATATATATATATATATATATATTATACTGTATATAAATATATACATATGAGAGTTTTCTGGATGTTTACAACCTATATACTATATATATATATATATATATATATATATATATATATATATATATATATATATATATATATATATATATATATATATAAATATATATGTATTTATGTGTGCGTGATTTTTTATAATAAGTTTTATTTTGTGGTGCTCTAAAGATAGCTATTTTCCATCACTCCAAAATTCCCTTTCTCGCCTACTGTGTGTATTTACATATTCGATGTAATATGATACCTCATAGTCAACAAGGATATTGTCATCTATCATGTAAGTCCAATTTTAGCTATAGTTTACCTCTGTTGAGAAATCTAGAATTTATTTTCTCCAACTCCCGGCATCTTTTTATCCACCAAAAAAAAAAAAAAATACATACTAAAGAAATATATTGTTGAACATGCAACACCATATTGTGTTCACTTTTTCCTATACTTAGTTCATGTAAATGTATCCCTTTCCTAAATTATTATATTTACCTCCGCCAAAGGTATTATAATTTCGAGTCGGTTTATTTATTTATTTATTTGTCTGTGCGTGTGTGGGCAGGATTACTTCAAAACTACTAAATTAGTTTTGACGAAATTTTCACCACAGATACATCTTAGGTTATGGACGATCCCATTAAATTTTGGAGAGATCCGGATTTGCATTTTTCACAATTGTAAAGATTACGTCAAAACAAATTGACATATATATTGGATTTTTACCAAATTTTAACAATGATAAATTCACGATTCTGGATCTTTTCACCATCTACTTTACTGTCAGCACATGGAACGTCGGGGGCGATGTCCGCAGACTTTAGTTGAATGTTTGGAACATTCATTGGCGGAGGTCTGAAATCTCTGATTGCTCTTTTTATTATTATTATTATTATTATTATTATTATTATTATTATTATTACCTCCCCGAGTTGGTTATGTTTTCGAGTCACTTTATTTATTTATTTATTTTTGTGTGGCTGTGGACAGAATTACGTCAAAACTACTTGACGGACTTTGAATTTTTTTTTTTACCACAGATAGAACTTAGGTTATGGACTACCCTATCAAATTTTGGAGATGACCCAGATCCGAATTCTAGTTTATTTATTTATCTATTTGTCTGTGTGTCTGTGAATAGGATTACGTCAAAACTACTCGACGGATTTTGACGAAATTGTCACCCCAGATAGATCTCAGTGCATGGACGACTCTGAAATTTTGGAGATGATCTGGATCCGCATCCAGATTCTAGATCTGGATGTCGAATGAAAATGACAGATTTTGATGAAATTTCCTCCACTGATAGATCTTAGGCCATGTCCGACTCCATTAACCTTTGGTGAAGGTCAGAAATCTCTGATTGCTTTTGTTATTATTATTATTATAATAATAATAAGGAAGGGAGTTGATCCTCTCAAAATGCATTGCTAATAACTGATTTTTTTTTTTTATCTGGTCAAGCTAGCATTGGACATTCGGTACCTGGGTGATCAATGAACCGAGGACAACACCACCACCATCAACTTATGTTACAATGGGTATATGCATAAAGAATAGCAGAAAGAGAGAAAGCAGTGAGGGACATCCTCAGCAACCACATTTCCCTGGTAGATGTGAGCACCAAAATCAAGTTCACAATCTACTACTAGACAGGTAAAACAAGGTCCCTCATCACGAGGAACAACCTAGTTCCATCGACTCAGGACTTCCATAGGCAGTCCAATGTGGTTTATTCCCACCTATGCCCTGTTCCAGGATGCCCTGAACGTTACATAGGAATGACACTATGGACTGTCCAAGAGACTGTCCTGTCATGTCCAGCAAGGTGCAATAATAGCTCATACCCTTCAAATGCATGGCCACAACATCAAATATGAGGAGATCGTCAAGAGTACTAAGATTATCGGCCGTGCTCCTGACAATAGAAGACTTAGGATCCTTGAAGCTCTCCTTATACAGTGAGAAAAAACATCCCACAATACAACCCAAGAGATATTCCTGTTCCCCTCCTGTCCTAGGAACCACATCCCAAGAATAACTACTGAACAAGACATCTCAAACCTAGACCACTCTGATCACAGTCAAGCAGCTCTCCTAACACCAATTTAAGCTCAGCGAGTGCTTCCACCAATCAGAGCCCAGCCTTCGCAAAACAAGATGGAAGCTCACCACCTACGAATGAGCAGAGATACAGCATTGCTGAGAATCAGCTTCTCCCAGGGAGCGTCTCAGCTAATGAGAATTCACTGCCTCATATACGTCATTACTTCCTCCGCCCACGGCACCGGAGGCAGCCAATGTAAATCCACCACCTTTACCCACAAGCCAGCATTGCCATTTCAAAGAACATTGCTAGCACTATTGTATTATTATTATTGTTTTTGTTATTATTATTATTATTATTATTATTATTATTATTATTATTATTATTACATAATTCTAAATCTTCCTTGTCTGCATATATATGTATATATATATATTTATATATATACATATACATATATATACACATATATACAGTATATATATATATATATATATACATATATATATATATATATATATATATATATATATATATATATATATATATATATATATGAATCGATTTGTAAAGAACAGGCAATTAATGAAGAATGGTGTGATATTAACAACATATATCAGGTAGTTAGTAGTGAAGTTTTTGGGACATGAAGTTAAGGGAGAAAGCCATGGATATCGAATGATACTTGGGATACTCTGTAATGGAAACAAAGACAGAAATTGATTGTTGAAAGCTTTTGTGGATGTAATGAAAATTACAAGGTAGAGCATGCTAAGTAACCCAGTATTGATAGTGAAGTTAAAAGAAAAGCCAGGAATATCTGGAGAGAATATTTAGACAGAAAAGTGAATGAGGCTGACGGAGCTATGAATTCAGGGAGTGGCTATGGTGTAAAAATTGCTCATAGAATTATTAGTTAAATATCTACGAGGGAAAAAAAAAGAAGCGTATACCCATCAAAAAGAGAGATGGATGTTATAACAACAGAAGACGAAGAAAGGCAACATTAGATGAAACACTTTAGTGACGTCATTGATAGGAGATATCAAGAGAATAGTTTGATTGATATACCTAAAGTTGAGGAGGACCTTAACGTGCCCATGAATGAATTCAGTGTGTTTGAAGTCGATGCTATCATTAAAAAACTCAGGAAATGGAAAACTCTTGTATGTGATGGAATCATTGCTGAGATGATATTGGCCGAAAATGAAGTGACTCCCAGAATACAAGATTATTTTGTAGAATGTGGCGGGCTAGAGAGAAAGATTGATGAAAAGCTGAGAGACGAACAAGCAGGATTTAGACAAGGTAGAAGTTGTACTGACCAAATTTTCATTTTAAGACATGTACACCAATGTGTAGAATGTAGAAATACACTTTCGACGGTATTTTTGGGCACATGCCAATTTTGTGAGAGGTATACGTTATTAGGGAGTTCCTCTCAAATATGTGAATTTGATTCTGTTTTTGAGCATAGGAATTGCAAAGTTAATGTTAATGAAGTCTTATTAAATGCATTTCCAGTGAACAGCGGAGAACTTCATGGGAATGTGTTGTCATTTATGTTGTTTATCCTCCTCATGGATTTTGTAATGCGTAGAACAGTTGGATATGGTCGAGGATTGGACTGGATTGATAATAGGAAATTAGCTGACCTAGAATATGCTCATGAAGCTGTCCTTATATGCAGAACACCACAGGATTTGCAATACTTGTTTACCAGACTTCCTGAAATATCTCAGGAGGTTGGGTTCAAGATGATTAGAAGAAAGACAGAGATGATGAGAACGGAGTATGCAATGTAAGATGAAAAATCCCTGGAAGGAGAAAGGATTAATGATGTAGAGTTATTCAGATATTTAAGTACTATGATCTCTAACACAGGATCTTAAGAATTTGAGTTTAATGAAAGATTGAAAAAAGTAAATCAGACAATGGCTAGGTTAAGTAAAATTTGGAAATCAAATCGCCTGAAATTATATATAAAATCAGACAATATGTCAGTTTAGTGAGATTGGTGTTACACTATGTATGTACATGAGTCATGGTATGACAATGAAATAATATTCAATAGATTTTTTTTTATATTTGAGAACAAAGCGTTGAGAAGGGTGTTGGAGTTAAATGGCAGTTCAGTATTAGAAATGAAACTATAAGAAAGATTATTTGAGTGCCATATTTAGGTGAGATCATAGTGAGGGGTAGATGGAGATGGCTTGGGCATGCTCTTCGCACTCCCAAAGAAATATGAGTTCACCAAACGTTTAGCTGGGCTCCACAAGGCACTAGAAGAGTTGAAAGACCCAGGAGTACATGGCTGAGGACTATTAAGCGTGAAATAGGAGATGATGAAGGGAGAAGTATAATTCAAAATCTTATTATATATACAGAGAGAGAGAGAGAGAGAGAGAGGAGAGAGAGAGAGAGAGAGAGAGAGAGAGAGAGAGAGAGAGAGAGAGAGAGAGAGTATGTGTGTGTATGTTGTTTTCATAGTAATATCATTACATGTTCAATTTCTTTTTGACGGTGATATGGTTCACAGGATCGATCTCCGATGTCACTGGCTGATTGAAGGCCCCTGACCAAAAACGGAGGGAGCATGAAAGAAGGTATAGTTGTTCTTCCTTGTAGCTGTAGTAAGTTTCTTGGAACTGAGCACTTTGAACGGGTCCCCAGATCAGTACTTCCTCAGTCCTTGGGGACTCATTAGGCGGACCCAAAGCGCTCGACGTTAGTCCCTTAAGCGTCATGAACTCTTCCGCACAGAAATGGAAGAAGATGAGAGGAACCTGAGGAGAAGAGGTGGAGGAGGAAGGACTCTCTCTCTCTCTCTCTCTCTCTCTCTCTCTCTCTCTCTCTCTCTCTCTCTCTCTCTCTCTGTGTGAAACGTCATGTCATCTTTAAAAGGCTTTTTTAGGTAAAATAATCATGTTTTGTATTTGCAAATTTTTTGAACGTATTTACCTAGTTATCATAAATTATTTTGCTGACCAGAGTAACATTACTGGTGATTTCAGAGCTATATATATTTGTTGTTGTCTACCACTCTTTGGTTAATTACCCGGCTCGGAGGAGTCACAAACATGCAAATTGCGACACAACTGCTTAATGATATACATTTTATGACCCTCATTGCACCTCGGAATCCCGAAGAGAGTTGATAAGCAAAGAAGAACTTACTCTTTTTTTCTTAATTATAAAGTCTTACTCTCTCCTTTAACTGTCAGGACTCCGTGTGGCCCCATGCCACTGGTTACTCTCGACTGCACGCCTCTGTTTAGTGCCATTTTGTCCAACCGTCATGTTAACCTCGTAACACAATTATTATTATTATTATTATTATTATTATTTGCTAAGCTACAACCCTAATTGGAAAAACAGGATGCTATAAGCCCAGGGGCCCCAACAGGGAAAATAGCCCAGTAAAGAAAGGAAAAAAGGAAAAAGTATATATTTCAAGAACAGCAACAATGCTAAAATAAATACTTACAATATAAAATATAATAAAAACTTCAACAAAACTAGAAGAAGCAAAATTAGATAGAATGGTGTGCTCGAGTAAACCCTCAAGCAAGAGAACTCTAACCCAAGACAGTGAAAGACCATGGTACAGAGGCTATGGCACTACCCAAGAATAGAGAACAATGGTTTGATTTTGGAGTGTCCTCCTAGAAGAGCTGCTTACCATAGCTAAAGAGTCTCTTCTACCCTTACCAAGAGGAAAATAGCCACTGAACAATTACAGTGCAGTAGTTAACCCCTTGGGTGAAGAAGAATTGTTTGGTAATCTTAGTGTTGTCAGGTGTATGAGGACAGAAGAAAATCGGTAAAGAATAGACCAGACTATTCGGTGTATATGTAGGCAAAAGGAAAGTGCACCGTAACCAGAGAGAAGGATCCAATGTAGTACTGTCTGGCTAGTCAAAGGACCCCATAACTCTGTAGCGGTAGTATCTCAACGGGTGGCTGGTGCCCTGGCCAACCTACCGTCTGAGTCTTCACATAGTCTTTTTGGTCTTCTAATTGGTCTTTATGGCCTTTTCAATAGTCGTATTGGTCTTCCTACCGGTCTTTATGACCTTTCCAATTGTCATTTTGGTCTTCCCATGGTCTTTTTGGTCTTCCTACTGGTCTTTATGGCCTTCCCAATAGTGATATTGATCTTTCTACCTGTCTTTATGGCATCTGCAATTGTCATTTTGGTCTTCCCATGGTCGTTTTGTTTTTTTCTACTACTCTTTATGGCTTTCCCAATTGTCATTTTGCTCTACCCATGGTCTTATTGGTCATTTTACGGGTCTTTATGGCCTTTCCAATTGTCTTTTAGATCTTGCTACTGGTCTTTATAGGCTTACCAATAGTCTTTTTTGTCTGCTCATGGTCTTTTAGGTCTTCGTACTTGTCTTTATGGGCTTTCTAATAGTCTTTTTGGTCTGCTCATGGTCTTTTAGGCCTTCTTACTGGTCTTTACGGGCTTGTCAATTGTTTTTCGTATTCCTATGGTTTTCTTTGTCTTTCCACTGGTTTCTTTCTTCCTTTTAGTCTTCCAATGGTATTTTTTGTCTTCCAGCTGCTATTTTCTATTCTGAGACTTCCACGACTACCCTCTTCCTCCATAAGCTGCCTTTAGAATTTCATGCCATTTTGAGATGAAAGGTTTGTTTTTCTATGCTTTGAAGTTCATGATGATACTCTCTTCAAGGGGTTCTGCTTTTTCAGGAAACTTGCCTCCTGTGATTTTCTTCAAGCAGAGACCGATTGCACCGAGTAAAAGTGTACTTTACTTTTTTTTCCTGACCTTTTAGAGAAAGGGAAAAAGGAAGTCAATTAGTTAAGAATTCATGGAAACGGACGTATGAAGTGAATCCCAAATCTAAACAGAATGCAACAGAAGCAGTCTGCCATTGAAAGTCAATGTTTCATGTTTTAAGAAATTAGGATTCTGTTATGGTGGTGCGAACAAATATTGATTGATAGAAATGTTATCCAAAAGCTACACTTAAAAAAGATATTACAATTAGATAGGGTTGCACATTGGGATCACCGTGTTAGACACGATCATTCGAACCAATGCAAATTGTCTGTTGAAGATTACACGCAATTAGAGCGTAGATCCAAGAAAATATGAAAAATTACGGGAAGAAGTTGGAAAAGTAACTTCCAATAAAACCTCTGAGGGACTTGAGAGCACGCATGACAGGCATACCTCCGTCATAACCACCCCTCGCCTGTAAAAAACCTCTTGGATCCGTATCCATTTAATAAATTTTTGTTCCTATTGGAATTCCTCCATTTTTATGTCCCAAGAGAGACAAGCAAACAGACAGTTGAAAGATGCATGACCTCTCAAGTATATGGCTGTAAGTCAAGAGCAAGCCAACGCTTGAGGAAGATGAAAATAACATACTATGACATTCAATACCAGCTACTCAGCGTACGTAAAGAGCTGCTGGAATAAGGGCAAACACAGGCGATGCTAAAATGCGTAGCAAAGACTTGGCTGAGAGGAAAGGCAAACAGTGCTTACGAGATTTCTGACTTTTATAGAAATAAACTGTTGTAGATGTGTGTGTGTGTGTGTGTTTCTGACTTCGAACTATTATTTACTGTTTCACTATCGTGGTTTCGCCAACTTTGCTTGTTCTGCAGTAATTAAATTTTGTGATTTCTCTCTTTGCTTGTTTTTCAGGTATTAAATTTGGTGATTTCTCTCTTTGTTTGTTTTGCAGTTATCAATTTGGTGATTTCTCTCTTTGCTTGTTTTTCAGTTATTAAATTTGGGCATTTATCTCTCGAGCGTCTTCTTCCCCCCCCCCCCCACACCATCTTAATGTATTTTTCTACAACTCCCATCCTGGATCCGTGTCTATAAGGTGGTGAGTGGCCTAGCGTTGGGCCATACAAAGCCTATAAAGGTCATACTTACGTCGGACTCCATGATCCCAAGGATAGTGTGTGGAAGCCTAACTCGTTAGTTGCCTCCAGAATGTGGAATTTCCTCCTTTTTATCTCTCTTCGTTTCGGCCTGAATTATTTATTATGTCGTTTTGTGAGAGACGTGCTGGCTTCCATTTAAGGGGTCGTGTCCAATAACTAAAATTCCCTGTAGGACGTAAGTTCATTTCGGTCTCCATACAGGACTTGGTCCTTCCCTCCATGAAAAATATCAGGGAGATGTCATTCGTTTCGGAGAGATTTCATAACTTAAGGTTTAAGGAAGATAAGAAAACCTCCAATGACTTAAATAAGAAATTTACCATTTTCCAAAGATATAACTGACTATTCAATTTTTTTTAAAGTGAATCGTTATGACTAATCAACACCAAAATGATTTTCATTAAAAAAAAACGATTGGTGTACCTATAAAAAAGTTCAATATCCACTAGCATAGAGGAAAAGGATTTTTACCAAAAATTGTATTCATCAATTGAATTATGTATAAATGATGAATGCAGATGATTCTTATTAATTGGGAATTTTAGCAATATCCATAATAAAATCTAAACTATAAAACCCATCGTAGTTTTTCTGGTTCTGTATTAAAACCCTGTTTACGTAAGCACACAATATTTTATTTCCTTTTGCATCTACGTTTTTATCTATCAATCATTTCATTTGTTCTGTTTCATTTTTATGGTCTATGACTCTATGGCTAATCTAGTTTGTGAAGGGGTGTGTTGCAAAGTAGAATTTTATTAGACTTTTTCCAGATAATGATGATTATAATCCAGCAATTAAATATTCCATTCTGTTACTTATTTTCTTAACTTCACTCGAATCGGCAGAATTTGATTCATCCTTTAGCTACTCTCAGATCTAAAAGTGAAGCTAATCTTTAATTACTAAGATAAGAATTGAAGTCAAAATATACATATAATTTTAATTTTTTCATTACTCCTGATATCGTTTATTTATTTCCTTATTTCCTTTCCTCACTAGATTAGTTTTCCCTGTTGGAGCCCTTGGGCTTATAGCATCTTGCTTTTCCAAGTAGGGTTGTAGCTTGGCTAGTAGTAGTAATAATAATAATAATAATAATAATAATAATAATAATAATAATAATAATAATAATAATTCCTATTGAATTTACGTATTCGCTTCTTGATTTTGATGTATGCGTTTTAGTGAATTTGTTTTTCAATGTAACTAGATACGTATGTTTATTATTAATTTTGATTACTGGAAATGCAATGCTCTCTGATCCTTTGACTAGATATTATGAAGTGTTTTATTATTCTTTCATCAATGTACTGTAGATGGTCAAGATTTGATTTGAAGTTCTCTGGCATGTAGATGGTCAAACAAGGCCAATCAAATAGATGGTGGTGGATACATTTCAATATCTTTTATGATATTTTTGTTGACTTTTTTTTTTTCTCTCTCTCTCTCTCTCTCTCTCTCTCTCTCTCTCTCTCTCTCTCTCTCTCTCTCTCCAACGGATATCGATAAGCCTCACAAAAGGCAGAGTAATTGCTGGGCAACTGACCCGTTTCGGTTTAAGCCTTGAAAGAAGCCGAAACACCAAACTCTTTTTTTTCCCATCGTTGTAAGGACGTCTTTAAGAGCCTTGTGAGGTGGTTTGTTCGGCAATAAACGCAGGACAAAGGAGTCACGTCGGAAGCCTCGTAAGGTAGGCGGGCTCTCGTGGACGCCGAATTCTTTCTTGAAGACAAAGGCCAGAAATTTCAGAGTTGAAAGGACGAAGCGATGACACAGGCGGTCACAAGGTAAAGCGATTGCCAGGGGGCCGGGGGGGGGGGGGGGTGTTGTTTGGGGACGAGTACTGGCGATCATGTCTTAGTGGGTCCTGGTCTAGAAGCTAAGGCTTTTTTAGTGGGTTATTGTGGCCTGATTGGTAACGTCTCTGCCTGGTGATCGCCAGGCTGGGGTTCGAGTCCCGCTCAGACTCGTTAGTACCTTAAGTGTCTTCAACCTCACCATCCTTGTGACCTAAGGTTGGGGGCTTTTGCAGCAGCCATTGCCTATCCCTCCCTGGTCCTAGCTTGGGTGGAGAGGGTGCTTGGGGACTGATCATATGTATATATGGTCAGTCTCTAGGCCATTGTCCTGCTTGCCAGGGCAGTGTCACTGTCCCTTGTCTCTGCCATTCATGAGCGACTTTTAAAGCCTTTAATAATACCTACTTAATCCTCCAAGGCTGAGGCAGATTTAGATACCCGTATGGAGACTGGTTGTTTTAAGAGAGTTTAAAAAAATAAAAAATAAATATACATACTCGAATTTCTAACATGCTTGTCGGAGGTAATAGAGGAAAAGAATTATTGCAGCTGAAAGAGAACTATGAGGGACACTGAAGTAGACGAAGAAACTCTCATCCAAACTAGGAAATTTGTAAGAGAGTAGTGAGAGCAAAGGAGAGTAAATGGAATTGATGAAAATGAACATTTTAAATGACTAATGAAAAACATACTGAGAAAGTGCAGCGAAGCAGCTAACTTTTCTTGCGTGACCCCAGCGATGTTGATGAAGACGGAGGTACCAGAATATTGCTAAGAATTTGTATAGCAAGAAAGGGAGAGGGAGAATATTTGTTAAGAAAATATGATAACTGAATTTAGACAATGGAGAGTGGGAGGTAAACAAAAAACAATGAGTAACTAACTTTCTCAACCACGAAGGAAGATCAAGACTGGACGAAGTCAAAACAGACCAAATCCAATCATGTTATTTTAAGGAAATGATGCAGAGAATGTGTGAACAGAAAGGTATGCGTGTAACAAATGAAGGAGAAAGAAAACAGGGGAAAAATAAGTATTATAACGTTAATATAATTTTGTTAAGATAGGGGAAGTGACACGAAGAAATACTGGTATTTGGAAATTAACAATGTAAAGGCAAAAGAAAATAAATTATTTCAAAAACATTACCATGAAAGAGTTTTAACTAAACAATGTGCTCAAATTTATTCATGATATTTTGAAAATTAACATTATGTCTATTATATCATTTAATTGTATTCCCAGACTGGGTGGAAAAGGAAAACATATTCAAAAACATACTCGAGAAAGAAACTTATCCTGTAAAAATCTTAGCATCTAGAAAACCAAGTTATTTGTTTTTTTTCTTTATAGGGTTTTTTTGACGACAAGAATTTCAACGGGAGACATTTTGTGTGTGTATATATATATATATATATATATATATATATATATATATATATATACGCATATATATATATATATATATATATATATATATATATATACGCATATATATATATATATATATATATATATATATATATATTTACACCTATAAATATACTGTATATACATACATATATATATATATATATATATATATATATATATATATATATATAAATATAAATATATACTGTATGTATATATATATATATATATATATATATATATATATATATTTACATACATATATATATATATATATATATATATATATATATATACTTACATATATATATATATATATATATATATAGTTATATATATTTATATATAGTTATATATATTTATATATATATGACAATACATATAGCTACTACTCTCTACCCGTCCCTCGTACAGTGGGAGAGGGAGTAGTCATACCCTTGTGAGAGGGGTTATAGTTAGGGGAGGAGGAGTGAGTGAGAAGGGTTGAATCTGTGTTTGTGCATAATTATTCATTTAGATATTTAGCCAACATTTTTGGCGGGTTGTGCACACTAACACTATAAACCCCTACACTACACAAAGCTGAAAGAGTATTACCCTAGTAAAATGCTTCATAAATCTATAAGATCACAAGATATTTCAGAGGTGGAGGTGGGGGGGGGGGTGAACCCTTTAGCACTGAGACCAACGGCAATCCCTTTATTGCTTCTGTTGCAGCCGGTCAATTAAAACAATTACCTCATTGCCGTTTGGCAATGTCTGATATGTACGAGATAGTTTAGCGCTCGTGGGAATCACGATTTCATACATTGCATACTGAGGGAACTAACGTTTCACCGTAGCCACCATTTTGGAAAGGGAATTGTTTATATATATATATATATATATATATATATATATATATATATATATATATATATATATATATATATATGTGTGTGTGTGTGTGTGTGTGTGTGTGTGTGTGTGTGCGGCACACATGATTTCCGAGGGCTAAAATCACTTGCTTGGTAAACCACCTCTTGCACTTTCTGAACATCCGCTGCAATGTTCAGAATGCTTCCAGGTGTGTGTGTATAAATCACCCTACTTCTTTAGATTGCCCCAAGCCCGCTATCTTCCGGCCCATACAGCTTTAATTGTGGAACAGTGTTTGCTAAATTCAAGATAAATGAAGTGGGGGCAAGGGTAGTAAAATCATTCCTGAGGAACTGTTGCTTTATCCTCCAAAAGGAAACTTTTTTATCATTATTTAAATGAATATATTACATGTGTATACATATACTAAGTATGTAGCATATATATATATATATATATATATCTATCTATCTGTCTTTATATATATATATATATATATATATATATATATATATATATATATATATATATATATATATATATATATATATATATATTGTGTGTGTGTATGTATGTATATATATGTGTGTACGGCTTGTTTATGTGTACTATGTGTATATATACAGTGTATATATCTATATATGACTATGTATAATATGTGTGTATGTATGAAAAATATATTTTATACAAATCCTTTAGTATTAAAAGGATTGTAGATGATCTCTTAGGTAAAACCATTGCAATGTCATTACTCTATCGAATTATTTGCAAATTATTTGATGAACTAATTTTGCTATTAAAACGAAGACTTTATTCATGTTGAATTTTCATCGGAATTTGATATTTGGTGAATGTTCCGCCCACAATGAATGGGGCTCCGAGACTAGTGAATATTTAATTTCCATATGAAAACAAATTACATTTGGAATTATGAATTTTAATTGATATATGATATTAGCCAACGTTGAAAGCATAACGAAAATGAGCGCTGGGCTGTTGTACGACCCAATAAGCCCTATACTCTTTGACCGCTATTCTTCCCTATATTTTTCTTTTTCTGCTTACAGAGTCGAATTTGTAATTCATCCATCCAGTTACTTTTCATATCCAATTTTGCTTTACATTGAACTCAAGGTATCTGATAGATATCATGTGGTGCGTATTCACGAATTCTATCAGATTATTAATTATTTCGATATTATGCTGAAGTATAATCTTCGTATTGAATAAGTTATTAATTGATTTTACATCAAAGCAATGAGGATTCTAACGATTGCATATCTTTATATTGTTCGCCTTCCTTTTCATCTTGCTCGCTGCCATACGCTCCCGGCTTTCAAACAGCATTATCTCTCTCTCTCTCTCTCTCTCTCTCTCTCTCTCTCTCTCTCTCTCTCTCTCTCTCTCTCTCTCTCTCTCCTAGTTGGCTAGATAGATTCTGTTCTGTTTCAAAGAAGGTTGGGCTAAATCAGATTTGAATGTCAAGCAGCTGAATTATATAGATTTGTCGTGTACGTTTCTCCTCAACATTCAAGTAGGATTTCTCGTAATTCCGATAATTATGGTGATAACAATGATGACGACACACGCTTTGCCATTGCGAGGGTTGTAATGATGTAATTCATTTATGTCTATATAACACTATATATGTGTATATATATATATATATATATATATATATATATATATATGTGTGTGTGTGTGTACACACAATATATATATATATATATATATATATATATATATATATATATATTTATAAATATATATATAGATAGATATATATATATATCATCAGCTGCAGGACAAAGGCCTCATGCATGTCCTTCCACTAGCGTCTGTTTATGGTCTTTCTATGACACTCTACACCTGCAAATTTCTTTGCTCGTCAATCCATCCTATTCTCTTTCTTCGCCTGTTTCTTTTGCAGCTCTAGGGACCCATTATGCTATGCTTTTTGTCATTCTCCTTATATGTACTGCCATTTACATTTTTTTTCTTACATGCTGTTAGAATGTCCTCTATTTCAGGTACCTCTCGTATACATGTTGCTCGTTTTGTCTCTTAGTGTTATTCCCATCATTACTCTTTCCATAGTCCTTTGACTTGTAACTAGCTTATGTTCTAAGGCTTTAGTAAGGCTCAAAGTTTCTACTGCATAAGTTGAAACTGGGAGAACCATCTGATTAAATATTTTTGTCTTTATATAAAGTGGCATTTTACTTCTCATAATTTCATTTTGTTTACCAATGGCTCTCCATGGCATGTTTATCCTTTTTTTTTTTTCTTTTTTTTTCTTTTTTTTTCCGGTCTCATGTCCTGGGGAAACACTGTCTGTCGTAAGTACGTATTTTAATTAACAATTTATAGAGATTCGTCCAAAGCCTTATTTGTTGTCACTGCATTTTCATTGAACATAATCTTACTTTTACTCATATTCATTTTCAGTACAATATTTCTGCTTCCTCTTTTCAGATTTGATATAATCTTTTACAATTCCTGCCATGACTTACTAAACAGAACTATGTCATCTGCAGATCTTAAATTGTCAAGACGTACAAAATTTTCAGAAACTTTAGGCAAGCTGTGAACAATTTAGTAGAGACGGGGACTCCCTGTGTAACTCATTTTTCAATTAGAATTTTCTAACTATCTTTATGTAGTTTTAGGACTGCTGTGCTTCTCGTTTAGATATTTCTAAGTATTCTAACATAAGATTCATCTATTCCTTGTCATTGAAGCGTTTCCATTGCTCCTAAAGTTTTGACCAAATAAAATGCTTTCTTATAGTCTATAAAAGTCATAATGGTTTTTCATACTCTGTTGGTTTTTCCATTAGCTGATTAATCAGATGGATATGATCAGTTGAGTACCCAGTTCTAAAGCTTGCTTGCTCTCTTGGTTGAATAAAGTCTAGCTGTCTTTCTATTCGTCCTAAAATGATCTTTGTAAATATTTTATATAGTACTGAAAGTAAAGTTATTGGGCTGTAGTTTTCCAGATCTTTCCAGTCTCCCTTTTTGTGAATTAGTTTTTCCATGTTGTTGGTATAGGTAATTCTTGCAGACATTTTGTGTAAAGTTCAGCGAGTTTTACTACTATGAAATCTCCTCTTCATGTCTTTTATTGCTTGATTTACTTCTTCTATTGTTACGTTTGGTACCGGCTTAGGTGTTTCATTATTTTTTTAGCAATGTTATTTTTATATCACTATCGTATAAGATTGTTTAGAAATCCTGTGCAATTTTTAGCCATATGTTTAGTTGAAAATCTACACAAACACACACACAATATATATATATATATATATATATATATATATATATATATATATATATATAAAATATATATATATATATATATATATATATATATATATATATATATATATATGAGTGAAGAAGTAATGAATTAAAGGCTCAAGACGACTGGTGAAATCTAACCGAGGCCCTTTGCGTCAATAGGCGTAGGAGGAGATGATGATGATGATGATATATGTGTATATATATATATATATATACATATATATATATATATGTATATATATATATATGTATATATATATATATATATATATATATATATATATATATATATATATATATATATATATATATATATGCAGTATATTCTACATTGGTGAAAGTAGAAAATTTATTTATTAGCCCTTAATCATATATCTTAGTAAATAAGTGAGTAAAGCTTTTTCATATAAACCAATTTTTCTTCATTCCAAAATTATATCAAATAATGTTTAGAGTATCAGCACGGATATTTTGGCCGCAACTCTTAATTAGTTCGATGTGTTAACGGCAATTTCTTAAGAGCTTGTTTACTTCCTTCCCTTTCATTGGTCTTAAGGTCCGAGAAACATATCAGCGAAGTTCGTATGAAATACAGAAGCTTTATCTGTGAGAATTTTATTCATCAGACTCCCGTATCCATTTATGCTTTTTATGCACTGGTATACTGTATATGTGCATGTATAGGGGTATATACGCACATACATATATTCATATAGTATATACAGTATATATATATATATATATATATATATATATATATATATATATATATATATATCGAGGAACTGTGGTGTATTAGGCTACTATATGATTATGAGGACGATGTCACACAGACAAATATTGAAGTGTAACTGTTATTTGTTTATGATGATGATGATGATGATGATTATTATTATTATTATTATTATTATTATTGTTATTATTATTAGTCTAACCTTGATATAGAGTATACATAAAACCTTATTAACTGGTAAAGTAGGCATTCGGAATAATTCATTCTACATATGATAAAGTAAAAGGTAGAATAAATACTCGTTAATTATATACAATAGATGAATATAAGTTAGAAGTGATATATGTGTGCAGTAATGTTATTGAGTAAAACCAAGATACTGGTGCCTAGGGCTTCACAGCGACATTGCATTTTAAAAACTTAGAAACGTCTCGTTCATTGATACTGATTTCAACAAACACAATTGAGTCAGGGCTGTTGGATGGCCAGCTTCCAAGGGTCAACATAAGGCCTCTTACTCATTTCCGTGAGTGCTGGCATAAGGCCAGTTTGATCTAAACCTAACACCAAATACTTTACAGATGTCTATTTTGTCCTCCCCTGCTGTCTCCAATTCATGAGTTACCTATGAGATTGTAATAGTTTTACGCCTTATTAACAAATTTAGATTGATGTACAGTAGTGTCCTCTTCAATTTAAAGTTTCAGCCTGGATTAACATTGTGAAATACCGGACCAATTTTTGTCATTCAGTTATTTTTCCCTGATTATTTCATGAAAATCATTATATAAAATTGCATTCGCCCATTATAACTAATTGGGAAATGTCGAATCTAAATGCAGTAGAAAAATGTAAAAAAAAAAAAAAAAAAGTCTGCAAGCGCTAATAAATTCGTGGTTGAAATTTCGTATGATATTTAATCAGGATTCGTTCATGAATTTAAAAGTCTTCCCTCTAACAATGCTTAATCATAAAAGCAAAGAATAAACTCTTAGCTTTCATATATACACAACCAAATGTTTTAGTTTTGTGTGTGTGCAAGCGATTCCTAACTATGCGGAGTAGACTATTATGGATAAAAGTTATCTATCTTTAATAACAAAATGATCAAGAAACGGTAGCTGACCCAATCATGCAGATAGGAAAGTCGTAAAACATCCAAACACGGGAAGGGAAAAATTGGATCACACGCAAACATGCAAAGCGCTTCGGTTACTACAGCCTGATTTGGTATTCAGTTGTTAAATCCGTCATAAAAATCGTTTTATTCGCCGGGTCACGAAAAAGCCTTTTTCGTAAGTTGGTGGAGCTTTATGGCAACTGGAAGACGCGGACGGACACAAAAGTACTTTGCATTCAACAATACGCTATGTTTAATGGGGAGTACGTTGGCCAGGGCATTAGCCACCCGTTGAGATACTCCCGCTAGAGAGTTATGGGGTCTTATGACTGGCCAGACAGTACGGCATTGGACTGTTTTCTCTGAATACGGTTCATTTTCCATTTGCCTACACACACACACGCACACACACACACACTTAATATTCTGGCCTATTCTTTACATATTCTCCTCTGTCCTCATACACGTGATAACACCGAGATTACCAAACAAGTCCTCTTCACCTAAGGGGTTAACTACTGCAATGTAATTGTTTTGTGGCTACTTTCCTCTTGATAAGGTTGAAGAGACTCTTTAGCTATGGTAAGCAGCTCTTCTAGGAGAAGGATACTCCAAAATCAAACCATTGCTCTCTAATCTTGGGTAGTGCCATAACCTCTGTACCATGGTCTTCCACTGTCTTGGGTTTGAGTTCTCTTGCTTGAGGGTACACTCGAGCACACTATTTTTCTCTTCCTCTTTTTTTGTTAAAGTTTTTATAGTTTATATAGGAGATATTTATTTTAATGTTACTGTTTTTAAAATAATGTTTTCCTTTTTTCCTTTCCTCACTGGGCTATTTTCCCTGTGGGTGCCCCTGGGCTTATAGCATCCTGTTTTTCCAATTCGGGTTCTATATTAGTAGGTAATAATGATAATGATAAAACATACTAGCACTCCCTTTTTTTGTAGTGGATGATGAAGTGGCTTGGATTCCAGCTTGCTAAATACATGTAGATGATGTCTAACCGAAAAATTAGAAAATTTGATCAGAAGATTAGAGCTTTTTGGTTCGCGGTATTTTTCGAATCTGGTGAATAGATATGAATTAAATATTGTGTACATGTATGCCGTAAATGGAGAGGTTATTGCTTCCGCCAAAATTGAAGATTTTGTTTGTGAGCAACTTTGCACAAAAACTATCGTACCGACTTTTATCAAAATTTGTAGTCATGTTGGGTATGACCCAAGGACGAATATGTACATTTTGGATAAAGTACATCAAAGTACAAGTACGCAGTAATACTTTGAAAATAATCGTAATGTTAAGTAAATGGCATGTATTTTGTTAGTTTATTTTTGGTTTGTGAACAACACTAATTAATAAATACAGAACTAATTTCAACGAAACTTGGTTAACATGTTGGGTATGACCCAAGGACAAATCTATTAGATTTTGAAGAAAGTGCACCGAAGTACAAGTACGCAGTAAAGTCGTGAGCAAAATATGACTGCCTGGCGTGGCGTGGCGAAGGCATGCTCTATACTGAGTGCTCCTCTAGTTTGTATACTGTAATAGCTTGTAAGAGTGTTATCTCAAAGTAAATTTAATCTAGAAAATTATATGAATTTACCCGACATATGAAGGAGTTTTGCTATGAGTGGTTCTCACGAGGATCTAATAAAGTACCCGAAATTTATTTATGCACTGCAGTAATTCATAATTGTTTGCCAGGATGGGGGAAATCTCTCTCCTTTTGTATTCCCGGCATCATCTACCCTTCTCGTTTTGCAGAAGTTAACGAGTCATCACAGTGGATGAAGAAACTTTAACAGTGTGCGTAATATCGTTTTTTTTTTTTTTTTTTTTTTTTTTTTTTTTTTTTTTTTTTTTTTTTGTTGGGGGGTGGGGAAAGCTTGAGTAAATTATTAGCAAATCATTGTCTCTTTTGCCAATACTAGAACACATGTAGAAACAAATAAAAGGAAATCGATAATGGAGCTTTTTTAAACACATCGTCAAATACGAGAACTCTATCAAAGACCAAAATAGTTTATTTGATTAGGCTTTAGCTGTGAGAATGAAAAGCATAGTGTTGTGAAATGCGTTTCTGCCTGGCTCAAACCAAAAAGAGTTTTTTTTTTTTTTTATAAAAAGCTTTCATTATTGTGTATATAATATTAAAAAAAAATCCTTTGAAGAATCCCGGCAACAGAGTATGTATTTACAAGATAAAACAATATTTTGTTAGTTTCTTTTTATATAAATCAGCGTTCGTTATTGTCATTGTCTGTTATTTTGGTGTTCGCTCCACCGGTAGGTACTCTTTCAGTCGTTGAAGTTTAGTAACACCGAGGCTGGTCAGTACTCGAATAGGTGACCAGCTAACAACAAAAGTCGCATAGACATTCAACGTGATTAGTACTTGGATGGGTGACCAGCAGTGAGGGTTTATTTAACTAGCAGCTCATTTAAAATTCTAGGCGTAATTCATGAGTGCAATATAATTTTTGAGAAACATATCCAGCCTGTCTGGTCTTCTACAGTTGGGCAAAAACTCTAAGTCTGTCAAATTTGCTACCCTTGATCTGCATGTCAATCACATGTACTGACATTCGATTCGCATTTCGTGCAGGATGTCTAAGATTCTATACATAATTCTAACCGTCTTTTGCATTCAGATTTTCTAGAGTCTAGAAAATCTAGAATCTAGACTATATCATCCTTTACGTAATACTAGGTAAGCAATTAATTCAGACAGTATCCCCTTTTCTTTCAAAAGGCCCAATACTACACAGTATTCAAGACATTTTATTCCAGTTGTGTTGTGACCAAATTGTGAAATGATCAATTAAAAATAGTCAAGTCGGTTGAAATTCAAACGTTTGATCGACCTCTAACACCTACAAATTATTAGGGTTGTGGTAGCCGATGTGGTAACGTTCCCGACTGGTGGACGCCAGACTGGGGTATGAGTCCCTCTCAAACTCGTTAGTTGCTTTACTCGCTACAATCTCATCATCCTTGTGAGCTGAGGATGGGGTGTTTGGGGGAGCCAATAGGTCTATCAGCTGAGTCATTAGCAGCCATTGCCTGGCCCTCCTTGGTCCTAACTTGTGTGGAGAGGGGCATGGGCGCTGATCATATGTATATAGGGTCAGTCTCTAGGGTATTTTCCTGCTCGATAGGGCAATGTCACTGTCACTTACCCCTGCATTCTGAGCGGCCTGTAAACCTTTACCGTCTTCCCTTTGGTGTTAGCCTCTCCTAATTTAGCTTTTATATTAGCAGTTTTTTTTCACTAAAATCAACAAATTTGGATAAGTATCTGCGCAAAATGAGAAGGTTAATACCAGTTAACCTTCACCTTTTGCTGGGAATGTAAAAGAAAAAAAAAAGGGAATCTCCATAATAGGAAAGAATTATGAAATACTGCAGTAAAGAAAAATGTTTTATACTAAAAAGGCACATATGTATATTATATGCATATTAATGTCAGTCAGATTATTGCTACAATAAGATGTATTTTTTCAAGAAGCAACTTTACCTTTAAAGAATGTGATTTTACCATGATGCAGTTTATAGCATTGACATATCTTTACAGTATGTTCATAAAGTGTAATAGCAGCCATGTTATCTTTTCATTGTTTTATAGTTTTTTTTTTTTTTTTTTTTTCCATTGAAGGTCTTGGGTCTAAAGCTTGGCTATTGATGACTATAAAGATGATGATAATAATGATTAATCAGGCGTGAACTTACGTGCCCTGTTAAAAATTTGCATTAAAAAAACGGTGAATGCCTGACAACTTTTATTCCAGGATTTTTACCGTTTTAAAAACGGATATATTGACGTAGAGTGATATTACGGTCACCAACCCATGAAATATACTGTAAGATCTAAGTATGGTACAATTACGGTCGTCTGTATTACTGAAATACGGCTGAGAACAGTATATTTTTACGGAGAATTTCCGATTAAAATTGCAGTTTTTTAAGTGTGTGAAAGAGAAGCGGGCTACATAATAAACCATTTACAACAGATCTCAGGCTTCCTGTTTGAGCTGTGATAGATTAATATGAGAACAGATAAGTAAATTTGGTATTGGATTTCTTCAAAGTTTTTATTATTGATTTATTTATGATAAAATTCAATATATCTTATTTCCGAATTACATGATTAGCGTTATAACTTTGAAAATAGATATAACAGTCAACCTATGCAAATATCTGCATAAAGAAATATCAAGAAATAAAGAAAACAAAAGTACGTAGCAATAATTATATATATATATATATATATATATATATATATATATATATATATATATATATATATATATGTATATATATATATACTGTATATATATATATATATATATATATATATATATTTATATATATATATGAATGTATATATATATATATATATATATTCATATATATATATATATATATATATATATATATATATATATATATTCATATATATATTTATATGTATATATATATATATATATATATATATATATATATATATATATACACACAAATAGAAGAAATTCAATGTACGCGCACGTTCGGTAACGAATTTAAATCCGTAAACAAAATCTACTTAATCGTATTTGATATCTGGATTTAGAGTGTAAAATGTAGTTTCCATTTTTGTTTCTTTATTTAAAGTATAAATTGAAATTTTGCTCTCTCTCTCTCTCTCTCTCTCTCTCTCTCTCTCTCTCTCTCTCTCTCTCTCTCTCTCTCTCTCTCTCTCTCTCTCTCTCTCTCTCGATGTCAGGATGCCAGGAAACTTCAAAGTAATCTCTCTCTCTCTCTCTCTCTCTCTCTCTCTCTCTCTCTCTCTCTCGTAAGTATTTCATGTCCCTGTGACAGATTATACCAAAAATATAATCAGAAAAAATGGGTAGCTGTTAAAAGTACTGCAAGTGAATATAATGAAATTAACATGAATTAAACAAAATAAAAAAATAGTTTCACCAACCCAAACGTATTTTTTAATTGCATCCAAATAATTATGTTGTAGGTGGAAGAAATATATAAATTTGATGAATATATTCAGTTGCATGGAAAAGTTTATAAAATAACTCTCAGGCCAACTACAAAATGATGATAATTTTTAAAAAAGAATCGTGATCTATTATTGCAGTTTATTTTGGTCTTTAGAAACCTAACATTGTCTTTATTACATCTAAAATACAATCTTTTATTAAATAGGTTATATATTTTATGTTGATAAGTGATATTCGAATACTGTATCAAAAAAAAAAATCATGATTTCACTGTGAAATGTGATTAATTATGTTTTCTTTTGTTTATATTTCTTTTTAAATAATCGTTTTATCGATGAGGTAAGTCATGAAAATAGTGTATATCATACCATCTTTTGAAAGAGATTATCATGATGCTTTTGTAGGGAGATTTTGAAAATGAATGAATAGGAGATTCCCAACTCTATGCATATACATGAGCTCCAGAAATGCCGAGGGCTCGCATGTATAATTAAAATGTCACTGGGTATGTCTAAAATCTCTGTACTGCATTCTACTCTCTACATAAGGGGGGAAATGAAATATGTATATAGAGAAATGTTTTAATAGACATCCCTCATCCGCAGCTTTTAAAAACGAATTATGCATATGCGCCCTTCATTCCTGCAGAGGTAGGAGCCTTTTCCCTTTAGCGGCAATGCGTCAAAGAGACACACAAAACACACAAAGGAACATTATTCGGTTCAAAGTCCGTCATCAGATATATGTCACTCAAACATGCATTTAAACAACAAAGGGAGGCGCGGATACATCACAGAGAGCCACACACGTCGGATACATTACCCAAATTTGTTCGTGACCATCATACATTTCGCAGCGTTTTGCTCTTAAGTTCGCGCCAGCCAAAGAGACCGCCGGGGGTGGAAACTTGTGTCATTAATCATGACAGACGTAGAATTTCAGTACACTCTTGAATAGCGTGACTTTATTGTATCGTATCCCTCAAGGTAATGAAAGAAAGTATGTTACCCTTGAACTGTTTCTGGTGCTTAGATGGATCTCTCTCTCTCTCTCTCTCTCTCTCTCTCTCTCTCTCTCTCTCTCTCTCTCTCTCTCTCTCTGACATAGTGTTAGCACCCTTGTATACTTTATATGAAATTATGTATGCATTTGGGGAGTACATACAGAAGAGAAGCGTACTTATTTAGTGGTTTGTCAAGAAAAT
>NC_090751.1:87970630-87973130 GCF_036898095.1 Palaemon carinicauda
TTATTATTATTATTATTATTATTATTATTATTATTATTGCTGTTGTTGTTGTTGTTGATTTTATTGTTATTGTTGTTGTTGTTGTTGTTTTTGTCGTTTATTATCTATTATTATTGTTATTATTATTATTATTATTAATTTTTATTTATTATTATTATTATTATTATTATTATTATTATTATTATTATTATTTATTATTTATTTATTTATTATTATTATTATTATTATTATTATTATTATTATTTATTATTATTATTATTTTTATTATTATTTATTATTATTATTATTAATAATTAATATTACTTGCTAAGCTACAACCCTATTTGGAAAATCGGTATGTTATAATCCTAGGGGCTCCAAGAGGGAAAATAGCCCAGTGAGGAAAGGAAAAAAAGAGAAATAAAATATATTAAGAACAGTAACAACATTGAAATAAATATTTCTTATATACACTATAAAAACTCCAACAAAACAAGAGGAAGAGAAATTAGATAGAATAGTGTGCCTGGGTGTACCTTCAAGCAAGAGAACTCTAACCCAAGAGACAGTGGAAGACCATGGTACAGAGGCTATGGCACTACTCAAAACGAGAGAACAATGGTTTGATTTTGGAGTGTCCCTCTCATAGCTAAAGGGTCTCTTCTACCCATACCAAGAGGAAAGTAGCCACTGAACAATTACAGTGCAGTAGTTAACCCCTTAGGTGAAAAAGAATTGTTTGGTAATCTCAATGTTGTCAGGTGCATGAGGACAGAGGAGAATATGTAAAGAATAGGCCAGACTATTTAGTGTATATGTAGGCAAAGGGAAAGTTAACCTTAACGAGAGAGAAGGATCCAATATAGTACTGTCTGGCCAGTCAAAAGACCCCATAACTCTCTAGTGGTAGAGATCTAGATAAAATTAGTACATGTGCAAAAGATGGGCATGAAGTGGAACTCTAGTAAAACTTAAAATATGATTTTATGTAGGCGAACGACAGTGGATCCTCAACATCCGGATCTCTCCATTTATATTGATTCTTTACCTCTATGCGACTCTTTTAAGATTTTAGGTATGACTCTTGAGTGCAAATTTACTTAGGAAAAACACTTTCGGTGAGTTTCTTCTTCAATTACACAAACATTGGTTTATTGTGGAAGTCATTAAGATTTTCGTAATCAATACAATCTGAAGAAATATTTTAATTCTTTGATTCTAACTTCGTTCGAGTATTGTTCTCCTGTCTGGTCTTCAGCTGCTGACTCTCATCTTAATTTGTTGGACAGGAACTTTCCGTCTATTAAATTTCTTATTCCTGATCCAGATATTAATCTCTGGCACCGTCATTCAATTAGTTCATCATGCATGTTGCATAACATTTTTTTTTATAATTCTGACCATCGTTTACATTCAGACCTTCTCAGACTGTACCATCCTGTTCGTGCTAGCTAAATAGTTAATTTTAACAGTCATACCTTCTCCATCAGTATTCTAAAAGCTTTATTCCATCTGGGATCAGATTGTGGAATAATTTTCCTAATCGGGCAGTTGAGTCTGTGGAATTTCAGAAGTTCAAATTTGCAGCGAATAAATTTATGTTGAACAGGCTGACATAAGTCGCTCTTCATAGGTTTTTTTATGTCAAATATGTTTTAACGTTGCTACTGATCTTAAGATATTTTATATTAATTGTTCACTACTTTTTATGCAGTTTACTTATATATTTGCTTTCTTCAAGGGGCAGTTTTTTCCCTTTTATAACCCTTGGGTCTATAAAATTCTACTTTTCCAACTGTAGTTGTAGCTTAGCTAGTAAAACAAACAGAACATTGATTTGTGGAAATAAATTCATCGCCTATTCCGTATGTGAGATATTACTGTCCTTATTATTGAAAATGGTCAAAAATTCAAACTGAACATGGCTGGAATGACATCAACTTACAAAGTAAATATTTCTGGAATAACATTCCCGCTTGTGAAAACCATTGAAAACTCAATGAGACTGTCAAGTAGATATATGTCAACAATTACGCGTGCGCGCGCACACACACACACACACACACACACACACACACACATATATATATATATATATATATATATATATATATATATATATGAATGGTGCATTCTGCTTCAAGGTATGTAACTCCCAAATGTAATAATAGATTACGTCAATCATTTGCGACTCAAAGCACTGAGTTCCTGTGATGAAATTCCGTTGGGTACCAATGTCAGTCAGTTATGTAATTTATTAGTGCCTTTGCCACTCTCTCTCTCTCTCTCTCTCTCTCTCTCTCTCTCTCTCTCTCTCTCTCTCTCTCTCTCTCTCTCTCTCTCTCTAATATAAATTAATTGTCTTTACCTGTCTTATTATTTTTAAATGAGCGATGTTGTATGGTCCTTAAGTCGATTTTTAGTTGGATCCTGAAGCTGTTTTTCGGAAATCCTTTAATCTACAGAGGTCAGTTTTACCATACAGCCTGGTGCCCCTCATGTAGTCCAGCCCTAAAGTAAA